>NC_081411.1:400586931-400888598 GCF_030272615.1 Cryptomeria japonica
ATTGTAAAGTTTGAACATGAAATTGGCATACATATACTATTTTCTCCACAAAGAAAACTACAACCCTATCAGAAGAAATTTACTCTCGTAGTTTAATATTAAGGTGATTTTCCATTACAAATGCTTTTCCAGGCTTTGTCATGGACTTTTTCCCGAAATATTTTAAAAACATTTGCCCTTCACAAATTTGCGGCTATAGATCTGCAACTTTCTTGGACATATTGTAGGGTTTCAAGGAGAATTTGATATGCATTATTCATGATTTGTACCTAAAATTAATCCAGGATCACATTCTCTAGTTCTACTTGCAAGTACATGTGTTTGACGCAAATTGATGCTTTATAACAGGGATTTCTACACATGAGATATTTCTTTCCACGACGAAATAATTTTAAGCCAATATTTTTAAGAATGATATGATTTTTTTGGCTAGATTTATGCACTCGAAATGGTAGAAACCAAAAACAAAGCATAAGCTATTTGTACCTTCGAGTTTAGGATGACAACAAAGGGCTATGACAAGTGCTGATTTTCCAACTCTACCAATTGTCGTAACTCCAACCATATCCAGTCCATCCTCCTCACTTATCAGTTACACATGATTAATGAGTTCTCGTGGCCTGATTGGTTTTTTCATTTCTTACCAAAAGATCCAAGTTAAGACATGGTTTCGTCGCTTGATATGCTCTACAAGGATCCTGGTTTAAATTTTTAAGAAATAAAAACGTTATTGCTAGCGTAGAAATACAAATCGACCTATTTTGCAGTCATTTTATGGTGGGTATTGCAGAAAAAACCATCAATTTAATGGCTTAGGATTTTCAATCCAAAGCATTTGGTTATTCTACTTTTGGGTTCTTGTATAATTTAACAATTTAGGCAATTCCTCTGTAGAGTCAGATGGTCTCAGTCTTAATGTTCTTGTTCCTATTTCAACACCAGACTATATTTTTTTGCTATTGCAGTTTGAAACAACTTGGGTTTTAACAAATATTGTATCCAGGACTTCAGAACAAACACATGTTGTATTTGACAATGGTGCAGTTCCTTTGTTTACTGAGCTTCTTAGTAATCATAACGATGAACATCGTGAGCAAGTAATGGACAATGTTTTTCTTGGTTACAATTTTTTATTGTGTTATGAATCTCATTCTCTTTAAGTTTATATTGTATTTGTGTATTACTATGCACTACAAGTTGCGTAGGGTTTAGGAAATATTGTTGGAGTTTCTCCAAAATACAAAGACATTGTACTCAGTAATAGAAGTATGATAAATTTTCTCTCCCTGTTCAATGAGAAAACCACAATTGAAATGCTGAGGAATGCAACATTTACCCTGGAAATTTTTTTCCCATTCTCCTTTTCAGCAGGTAAACTACACACTTTTAGATAGTGAATTTTTAGTTCAAGTAGATGATTGCTTTTAGTTCTATGAACAAGTGAGAAAAGTGTAATTGCTACAAAAATCACTTCATAGAAAGCTGCCTTTTATGTCCAAGTCACTTTATAAAATGGAAGACATAAAGATCTTTACTACTGAGCATCATAGATAAACTCATTATGGTTTTTAAACATTTTATTTCCCCCCTTTCACACTCTTACAAGCATTTAAATGAAACTCCTATAGCTCACTGATAAGGAAGAATGAAGAAACGAATCTTGTTTGTAAATGAAAATCTAGAAGAAATATTAGCAAGGAACATACAAACAGGTAAAACAAGATGAACTCAAATGTACACTGATTCAACAATTCATTTTAGGAGCTTGCTTAAGGAAATGTTCATATTCTTATTCAAAATGATTCTTTTTAATTTTTGTATTTCTTAAAAGATTTGTCACAAGACTGTTAATTTTTTGAACTTGCACAAGTTTTGTTAAGGATATGCTCAAATTCTTTTTTAACCTTGTTTTACATTAATTGAAATATTTTAGTTAGCGATTCTTAAATCTTTCATAAGATTGTTTTAGGATGTCTCCTAATTCTTCTCAAAAAAATTCTTTAAATATAATTCATTCTACCTTTAAAATGTTAGAAGATATTCGATACTTGCTTCAATGACAAAGAGTTTTTTTAAAATTATCTTCTACTTTACTACAACATGTTCCATGAAAGGTGTTGAGATGATGCTTAAATAATTGATTGAAGGATTTCTCATGCATATATGATTTATTAGACATATTTAAAAAATTTCCTTCAAAAATATTGAGATGATGCCCAAGTATTAGCTAAAGGATTTTTTAGACACAAATGTTTCTTAGAGAATTCTTAGAAGTCATTTAGATGAATTTTTAATGTCTTTTATGAAGGTTCAAATGCAAGCACCGAATCCATGACCTTCCAAGCTCTGGTGTGATGATATCACTAGTCACAAAAAAGACTATGAATGATAGTTTGCAATATACTCTTATACCACTCTTAAATAGTTTGATTTGTTGTTCATTCCTAGTAAGGAAAACAAATCACAAAATTTGCCATTGGTTATCTATTGTGTAGGAAGACAAAATGCAACTGATATGACTTCAATCTCTTTGATGCATGGAATGAAACAAAACCACCCTTCTACTCTTGCTGTTGAGCCTGCATATGCTAAGAGCAGTAGCATAAATTCAAATTTCTCTTTAATTTTAGCTAAGAATCGAACTAGGCAGCCTGATATTTGACCAAATTCAAGTCATAGGGAGGTGGATGGAATATTAATAGCAAACACTATTGGGATGTAAGCTATTTACACTAATTCATGCTATTGTCAAAATTTCTCAAAATTATGGAGTAAAACTATTATTTGCTGGAAATTGAAAAATTGTGTACAAGTATGTACATAACCTTGAGATCATCAGTGTATGACATGGCTTGCATCTGTGGGTTGGTTCAACATTTCTAGGGTGGCCTATGCGAGCACCTTCTGAACAATCCTCCTACTTGGCCTTATGGGAATATATTTTTGAGAGAATTCTTCATATGGGATTCCATCTAGTTTTCCAATTAATGCAATCCAAGTTACTTTTCTCTAGTTGTAATATTAAAAAATCTTCCAGCTTGGACTTATTTTTTCTCTACATTTTTGGCAATCAAATTCTATTGGTATTCATACAAGGAGCTAAATTTTATTTTCCTTTTTTTAATCTGACATTTTGATAATATTCATATAAATAGCTGATTTTGTTTCTCTTTTGTGCAGTATCTCAGTTTTACTAGTGCATCTGGCTTTATTCTTGCCATTTTAAGGTTTATTGCATTTGGCCAGGCCTTCTTTGTGCTTTATTTCTGCAGTCAAATCAAAACAGAGAATCAAGAGTTGCACCTCTCCTGGCTTCTATTGTTATTAATTATTTTTACATTCACAACAGTGTAAATTTACTATACTATGTTCTATTGCTGATTAATTTAAAACTTTAATATCAAAATTCACAGGATGTTTGACATTACACTATGTGATAGGCTTAAATTCTACAAAATCCTAAGGTTTGAACTAAAAGCTTAATTGATGTCAGAAGATATACCAAAGTTGAAATTTGGGCATGTTTGGCATACTTAAAATGTTTTGTTTGTAACAAACTATCTTGTCTCATAAATTATTTTAAATATTTTTATCATGTTTTTCTTCCTAATTTTTCTTGATAACTTTGGATGTTTCTAAATTTTTTTCTGGTGTTGAGTAAGGAATATGCTCTAATTCGTTCCTTACAGAATTTATCGCCTCAATTTAGGGTAGGATTATTGATTTCAATGGGTTGGGATGAATTCCATTATTAGATTTTCTAGACTTTGGATTTTATATAGTTTGTATTTTGTGTACTTCTATAGGTCCTGCTTTCTTTTTGTTTAGAGCTACAGTTAATTTCATCACTATGAGATGTGGTTGTATTTTATCACCAGGCTTTTCATATCCTCCTCTATATACTTGTGAAAGTACATATAAATAGACACGAGGGGAGAGCAATTTGTGTTTTTACCTTATTACACATATGTTGTATTAAAATGCCTCATGTTTATGCCATGCCCTCAATTTTTCAAATCTTATAATTGCTTTTACATCAGAAAATTCTGTTTAAAACATTTTACAAGTTAGAATATGAATAGAAACATACTCAAATTTCACACCTTAACAAATTGAAAGTTTTAAGCATAGATGCTTAAAAAGATCTATAGTTTCTTTATAAAATAAAAAAACTTTTTATGCTTAAAAAGATCTATAGTTTCTTCCTAAACAAATTAACTTTTTATAACTCAAATGTATTTCATGTTTTTTTAAATACCTAAATCTTATATTTTTCATGAGCATGGTTACCATTGTCTGTTAATGATAATAGATATATAAAGAGATATGCATGGTTCAAATAACTTGAATGAAACAGTACTTAGTTACACAAGGGTCGATTTTGTTTACGAAATTCCTAATCTTTCTCTCAAATTTTGCTCTACTTTTTCTCATAGTCATTATTGACTGCATGACAAAATTTGTGCAATTAGATATACTATTAAAATAATTATTAATATTTTTTAGATTTTGATGTGTGCTAAGAGACACAACCTTGCTTCTTAGCCTATTTCTTACATTTTTTGTTTGTATATAATTTGATTTGCTAATTTTCCAAAAAATTGTTTCAAAAGATCTTGGATATGACAAATAAATTTCATTCACTATGATTTAAACATAGAACAAATCTTTCATTCCCTGCAAAAGGTAGGGACTCCAGCTCCATTAGAGCTCTTGTTATGTAAGTGTTAGATGTGAAATAATATTAAAAAAGTGTATGAATGTTTTTTAATAAAAATATTAAAAAACAATTATATATATAAAAGTAAAGTTAATGTATAATAGATATGAAACTTTGTGATAAATATTGTAGTGATTAAAGTCTATGTTTGATCAAATATTAGAAAATGACCAATTTCATCATAAAAGAATATTTAGTGTTTTTTTTTAACATTAAAAAAAAAAATTGTCAAAGAATATATAAAAAAGATTGTGTATGATCATTTTCATTGGTAAAAAAGTTTTAGAAAAAATAATGTATTAAAATCATTAATTGTCAAAGTTATATAAAAGTAAATTTGATCTGCAATAGATAACAAATATCATGATAGTCTCATGAATTATTAGTAAAATACTTTTTCATACAAAAAATTCAACATTAATTTTCAACATATTTTTAAAGTTTTAATACAGGATAATTGTCAAAAAAAAAATTATAAAAAATTATTTTACATATAAATTTGATTTAAAAAAGACTTTTATTTCAAATTTTAATAAACTGTTTACTTGAGTCTTTTTTTCATATGTACACTATTTATAGATTCTATTTATTATTAATATATATTTTAATTAAAAGAAGAAAGAGAAGGACATGCAATTGTTGGTCCCCACCGGTGCTGAGAGGGGAGGGGACACTATATCGGTTTTACCAGATTTAACCTTAATCAAAGTTTTTGCTCAAACTTAACACTTATCAGTAAAAGCAACCGTAATAAGAAACATGGACACATAAAATCAATCACAGATGAGCAACAAGGTTTATCATGTGGAAACCCAAATGGGAGAAAACCATGGTGTGAGTAGAAACTCACAAAATCTGCACTCTTTTGGAGTATGCCCAGTGAGGAGCCATCCTTGTTAGGAGCTTATAAAGACACTCTCAAGTGCCACTCGATTAAGGGATTTTCTTGAAGGCCTGTTAGAACCTTTACCCTATTAGAGGTAGCCTTGTTAAAGGACTTAAGATAATCAATTAAAATGTCACCCGGTTAAGGGATTTTACAAAGGGATCTATTAAAGTCCACCCGGTTAAAGGATTTTACTGTTGTATTTATTAGAAAAAAATAGAGAGAATGATATGCTATAATAGCTACTCTTAGCTTAATTAGATCCAATTGAAGCTCTTCGATTTGACCATCGGTTACGCTTGCTCTGCACTCTACTGGTGCTTTGCATTACACTTGCTCTACACTCTACTAGTGCTTTGCATTCTTTCTCTACTCTTCACACTATCTAAGCTTTGTACACTCTCTTCATCACTCTGCTATTCACTTAGCAGTTATGCACTCTTCTCACCTTGCTAGATCACCTCTCTTCAAAATTGCACTTAGCAATTTTACGATCAATTTTTTTGGTTTTCGCTAAAAACCTTTATACCATATTTTTCCAACACATAACTGATTTTTCCTAAATGAGTTCAAACCTAAAACTCAATAGATTTTAAATTCAAATCTTCCCACACTTTCTCTATGCGCTCTCTATCAATCTCGCCAGCAACTCATCCTGATTTGCCACCGCAACTCATAATTCTACCAACTTTTGGGTCGTGTTCTGCCTTTTTAATGCGAATCAGAAAATCCGCACAAATCTCACCTTAATTGATTGTTAACTGCTGTAGACTTCACTAGCAGTTTGTTTTGATGATATCTCACCATGACTGACTCACCTTTGGTCATCGCATCCAGCTTATTGGTCACTGCTCTGAGATTTTCGGTGGATAGCATTCTTCAACCTGTATCACGGGTTCACTGGTGTAACTCTTCATCTTTTGCCACTGGCCACTGATCATGAAGCAGACTGATCACCTATCTGTCCAGAGTGTTTTGGTTGTACATAAGACTACTAAACTGCACTCTGAGTCACCTCCTGTGATTGCATCATCATTTTAATTGCTAGTTTAAGAAACTGATCTCAACACCTATTGAATGCTTGACTGACTTAATAGCTACTTTGTTTATCCTTCAACTGATTAGTCTTCGACCAACACACTACTTAAATGTGTCAATAATGTATATTAGGGAAGCACTGAATCCTCCATATTGTTTGCAGCCATGAGTAAACCATTGAGGTTTACCACACCTCCTTGCCTATGAGCTTGGCCTTATTCACCAATAAGTGTTGGTCATCAATGACAATACTAACTGATGAACCAGTTGTGCTGACACCATCAGTTATTCCAACAATTTCCCCCTTTGGCATTGATGGCAACACTTCAAACTTCTCTTTTAGCGACTAGTCACTTTTGTTTCTGTTGTATTGATCAACTGCTCTGTTTGAATCTCCCCCTTTCATTGGATTTTATTTATGTCACATCTGACTTCATCTCCCTTCATGTTCCATCTGACTTCACTTCCCCTTTGACAACAATGCCAAAGGTGTAGTCTAGACATTCTAATGCACATACTGCAATGGCTGCTCCCCCTAACAAGAGTAGTCCATAATCATCAATCCAAATACATAGAATTTTCAGGAAAATCATACTAGATTGGTGTTGTTATGATATTCACTCACCTTAGAGCATGTAGGGGAATTACCCCTATCTTACCTCTGAGATACTCAAAAGTATCCTTAGCTTGCAGCTTGGTGAGTATGTCTGCCACCTGTTCCTTAGTTGGCACATTTTCCAGTCTAACTTCTTTGTTCTGCACTTGTTCCCTAAGATAATGATGTTTTATTGCAATATGCTTGGTTTTGGAGTGCATTACTAGGCTTTTTGATATGTTGATGGCATTTGTATTGTCATAGTGTATCACCACAGGTTCAGTCACCTTTTCTTGGATACCTTTCAAGAGATTCTTAATCCATACTACCTGTGTACAGTTGATTGTGTTGGAATCCAAGAACATTGAGAGGGGGGGAGGGGTGAATCAGTGTTCTACCAGAACTATCAATTTTAACCTTATTAAAACATGCATCCACCAACCGGTATACTGATACATATGGAATTGAAAGAAGTAAAGAAATCAATAAGCCAATCACACAAATGAATACCATAACATATATATTTATACATGGAAAACCTCAAAGAGGAAAAACCACAATAGGATTTGTGACGCACAATATCAATCCACTAGCCATATGAAGAGATATTACAAAATATAGGGGCCTGCACTTGCAGGAAGACTTACAACCTAGAGCACACTGCTCAATCACAAAAGGAGCCTCACTGACTACATAAAAATCTAGACTACAATCTAGAGAAATGATTGAACTGCAATGATAGCATCTACTATGCGTGAATATAGTTTCAGTTAAGATCTGTCTGTTCCGGTCTGAAACGCATAAACCCTTACCAAAATACCCTCTTACATAAATATCCTCACATACATGATCTCTCTTATATATTTTGCATCTCCATTACATTTCATAACCTTACATATCCATATCCTTTCATATACATACATGTTCATTTGTCTTACAAAATGATCTAATCAACTGACCTATATACCCCTTTACAATCCATCATGCCTTATGTCGGCTTACAAAGATAATTACAATATGAATATACATGTCAGCTCAATAATATAAATACATGAATATAAAAAACAATTGTCGATGCCGGATCTCCCAAATGATGTCGGCCTCCAATACCGATAACCTGAATGTGAACCATGTCAGCCTGCAATGCCAGTAACCAAAGAATTCTTTCCAACCTATCGATGCCGATGTCGGTGAAGTGTCTATCGGTACACAACTAATCTAAAATATGAAGCCAGAACATGTTGCCATGTTGCCATCAATGACAACATATTGAAACCAACCAATTGAGTGTCAACTGCCAATAATCTCCCCCTTTGGCATTGATGGCAACACTCATGTGAAAAATGATCATGGTTTCCATCTGTTGATTTCATCCTGAGCCTACTCCCCCTAAGCTGAATATCCATCTGAACAAAAATATTCCATATCTATCGAATATTTTTCACATATACCTCCCCCTTTGACATCAATCCCAAAAATACCAAAAAAAATACCAAAACCCGGGATGAAGAATGAAAGACTATACAATGAATGTCCCAAAATACCTTACCGGAGCTAAATATATTTGAAAATATCTAGATAGGCCTTCTCCAAAAGCTCTAGATAGGTATCCCAACTTGATTTGAAAGTGTGAGAAATAGATACAAGTCCATTTAACATATGGGCATATGACTCTTTCTTATTAAGCTCTGCTGGTGTGGGCTTACCAACCATATCTATACACTCCTTCTGTACACAATGAATCCAACCGGGGTGTCACCAATCCTCTAAGACCTTTGGCTCTCCTTATGATATTATTATTTTCCCTCAAGAGCTAAAACTGGGGCTTCCAAAACCAAAATCTGACCATCTATAGATGTAGTCAATGAGTGTGAACCATCAAAAGAATCGACTATACCTACAATCTCCTCCTGAATATCCTAAATCCTTTTATCTGTTTCAGTTGTAAGTAAACTTGTGTTACAAAATACTCTATAAATATTAGTACACTGCCTTAAAGATTTATTTATCAACTTCAACTTCTTGTTAATTTCCTTCCAATCAGGCTCAATCATCTGATCAAACGTATCTCTCTTTACCTGTGTAAACCTCTCCAGTACCTGTCGGTTTGATATTTGTTGTAAAGACTGAAATTCCTTTATATTGTGTTTTGTGATTACCTTAATCTTGTCGGATGGACTCACTTCATTGAAAAATTTGCAGTCTGGGACAAGTCTATGCAAAACAATGATAGATTGATCAATAAACCCTTTATCTGTAGATCCCTCCTTCATTTTCTATGTAGCTATCATCATGAGTTCAGTAGAACTCATCTTCGTTATGCTTTTCTTTTCAACCTGTGAGGTGTCAATTGACAACAATGATGGACTCACTACCGGTTCCCTACCAGATTCCCTTTTCTTCTCCTCTGACGGTTTAACTTTTATAGCTTCCTCACTTGCACCGATGGCTTCACCACTTGGTGCAATCTCAATTACTGTCGAATCCTCCTTAGGAACCATGTTCTCATCCTGTACATTCTGATCCGGAGGACTGTTGTCCTCAACATTAGTAACATGTACACTTGCAACCTTTACACTCTCTATATCTGTCGATATCTCAACATTTGCCTGTGCATTAGTTTCTACCGAGGGCTCTATATCCAATATCTTAATATTTTTCAAAATTGAGGGTGAAGTACCCACAATACCTTTCCCTTCAACTAGGATATCTGTATTAACTGTCTTAGGTTCTGGTGAAGTATAAAAACAACAGTTTTCTGAAAAGAATTTAACCCATGCCTTGTGGGTCTCCTTGACTATCTCATTGACCCTACCTAACATAAGACTGATTATTCTCTGCTTGCTATGAAAGATTTTTCTATCTGCAACCTCAAGTGTTCTGTCCATATCCTCTAGAGTAATAGAAACAAAAACATATAACAACTCTTGAATCTTTATATGCCTGTCCTCTTCCATTGCTGATAATATTCTAGCATCTAATATGTCATATAACTGTGCCAGTATTTGGTTTTTAATTTCTAACAAGACTTTCTTATAAATATCCAAATACAACAAAACCGATTCCTCTACTTCTCTCTGTTCAACATCATCCAAATGCTCATGATAAAATTACACATTTTTTAACATACCATCTTTAGTTATTTCATTAACTAATTTTGCAGAAGTCTTGGGTGGAATAATAATAACATTACCAGATACAAGTGCAAAATCAATGTCATTCTTTTTTTCTTCTTCTTCAAGTACCGGATGGGGCTGAAGGTGTTTCTTTTGGTGCTCTTTTCTATGTCGGTACCCTGATAGTAACTTTCCTAACCGGTTGCTTCTTTTCTTCTATCTTAGTCTCTTCAGTTTTCTTCCTTAATACCCTCTTGAATGCTAAGGGTGTGTCATCATCAGATCCAAAGACTACTACAATTGGCTCAATGAATATTTCTTGCTCTTTCATTTTTCTCCCTTTCTCCAGAACAACATCAATTAATTCCTTGATGTCTTGTGAAACCTTTTCAACAAACTTACTTGCCTTTCCCTCCTGCTTCTCCCTCTTCTTCTGGTTGAACTCAGTTTCAACCTCTTTCTTCTTCTTCTTAGTAGTACCAAAGGTTTTTACAATTTCATCTATAGGTGCATCAATTAGCATCTATGCATAAGCATCTAGAATCTATGCATCAACTTCATAGCCCATTTCCTCAATCCAAATCTTTCGGGGCTTTACAGCTTCCATCAAAGTTTCATCTTTTTTTTACCATGAAGCATATCTCAGTTGAGTACCTCTCAACAATGTGCTTTGGAACCCTCTCCCTAGAATTCATAGCCTTCTGAAATGCTTTAAAGTAACCCCACACTTTGTCATCTCTCAGACTACTCAATGTAGCAATTGAATGTTTTAGTTGCCTCCCTACCAGGATATCAAATGCCCATTGTCTTTTTCCAAAACTGGGAGTCTCATTGATGAAAAACAACATTAAACAAACAATTAGGTTTCCATACCAGAATGTTCCTTTCTTCTCTCCTTTGATCTTTCCTGGGTTAATCAACAATTCATCCAACATCCAACCACATAGATCTAACTTCTCATTTTCCCTCATCATTTTATGAGCTGCATAAATGCAAGAGCTAGAAATAGAATTCAATCGGTTTGATTGAGTTACCTTGTAACCAATGACCATGCTTCCGAATCCGATATCTTTGTCGGTGATAATACTAATCCTCATTGATTTCTTGTTTGATGTTGCACCGGTGATCTTATTGACCTAATCATTGAAAACCTCCTTCTTGGGACGTTGTCCAACCTGCAGTCAACCGGTGATGGCCCTGATGGCCTCCTTCAAAATCTTATACGGTTTTTCCAACTAGATAAATTCTCCATGCACTCTGCTTAAGACATATCTAACAATCTTATCTTCAAATTCTGAAATATCCAGAATGCTGGTAAACCCTAGATCCTCAATATGCTGGTACTCAGGCTTAATGTTTCCAGAATCTCCCATTAACTCATTCATGTACATGCTCTTAATATCACTCATTCCTAAATCCTCAATATGATAGTGAATGTAAGCTCTAACATCTTCAACATACATGACTCGTTTCGAGACATGGGAAAATGCGCCAATCAAATCATCTAGGGTAGCAATATGCGGATATCGCTTGAAAATAGGCCTAGGATGGACCTTGACCTCAACAACAGTAGGATTTGCAATAAACATAGGTACAGATGATGATCCCGCTTCCATGATGAAAGATAAATACCTGTGAATAGTTGTTGGTGAAAAACCCAAAAGAACTCTTTCGATCGTTGGTGAAATCGCTCAAGATGATATCGATCACACTGATTCACCTTAGACTTCCTCTAAATCACTCTGAATCACTCTAAATTCAAAGTGATTAGAAATGAAGTTAATTCATCCTTTTAACCTCCAAGAAAACCTAATCCGTCATTGACATGAATGACTTTCGGTGGAAGAAACTGGATCTCGATTAAACATCTCCATGTTGGATAAGCATCTCCAATGTTTGGAACATCTTCCAAAACCTCTTCCCAGGCATATGCACTATCTTCATGAATTTTTCCTATGCCTAAGGCATCTGCCTTAGTTACTAGATGAGCTTCCTGCCGGTGCAGGAGCAACCTCCACTGCTAGTTGAGTAACTGGAGCATTTCCATCTGCTGATTGTTCTTCTAACTTCCTAACCCATCTCTGGGTATGATCTTGCCAAATTTCATTTACCTTTTCTTTCCCTTTCTCATTTGATCCTTTATTATCAACTAGTAGATGTATTCTTCTATAGAACTTAGGAATATATCCAACCTTATTACATTCATAAAATATAACATTGTTCTTTTGAATTGCTTTGCTAAAACCGATATAATTGCTTGACCTACACTGATTAGCCATATGATGAAATTTTCCACATACATAACACTTAACATTCATTCTGCAATCTTCTGTCTTATGACCATACTTATTGTATTTAGAACATTGACCGAGAGTAGAATCAGGGTTCTGATTTGTTCTATTTCTAAATTGCCTAGCCATGTGACCAAATTTATTACAAACAAAGTATCTACCATTAAATTTGTAAGCATTAAGTTGCCTTATCGGTGCCTTACAATTTTGATCTTCATTTGCAGTACCGGAACTCAGACCTTGTTCAAATCCAAGTCCATTGGAAGCTACATTCCGACTTTGTCTTTTCAGTAACTCATTTAGCTGTGCTGAACTAATCTTGAATTTTTCTTTATACTCACTTGCAATAGCCAAATCATCTCTCAGAATTATCATTTGTCTCACAAGCTCTTGTTCATTATTCTGGGATTGTACTAAATCAGTTCTCAACATATAATTTTCATGAACCAACCTTCCACATCCTTCAAATTTGTTTTTCAAAAATACAACAATATTTTCTTCCTTTTTCTTTTGGTCCTCAATCTCTTTAGACATCCTCATAGTTATAGCTTGCATTTCATTCCTCATAACCACGTTCTCCTGATTCATCTTCTAACATCTCTCATTAAGTGCATCTTTCTCTTCATTTTCCTTATTCTACAAAATTTCCTTCCTCCTAGCCTGAACAAATGACAATCTTTCTTGTAGGACAAGAATGAATTCCTGAGAAGAATTCAATTCATCTTGTAACTTCAAGTTCTTCATCCTTTCAGAATCATAATCTTCAAGTGCTACCTCAAGTTGCTTCTCCAAACTCATATCCATGGATTCTGGATTTAGGATCTTCCTCAAGTTGTTAAACTTCCTTCGAGGCACAAGGATCTGATACCAATTGTTGGAATCCAAGAACACCGAGAGGGGGAGTGAATCAGTGTTCTACCAAAACTATCAATTTTAACCTTATTATAACATGCATTCACCAACTGGTATATCGGTACATATAGAATTGAAAGAAGTAAAGCAACCAATAAGACAATCACATAAATAAAATACCATAACACATATATTTATACATGAAAAACCTCAAAGAGGAAAAACCATGGTGGGATTTTTGACCCACAATATCAATTCACTGGCCATATGAAGAGATATTACAAAATCTAGGGGCATGCACTTGCAGGAAGGCTTACAGCCTAGAGCACACTGCTCAATCACAAAAGGAGCCTCACTAACTACATAAAAATATAGACTACAATCTGGAGATATGATTGAATTGCAATGATAGCATCTGCTATGCCTGAATACAGTTCCATTTAAGCTCTATCTGTTTCAGTCTGAAACCCCTAAACCCTTACCGGAATATCCTCTTACATAAATATCTTAACATACATGATCTCTCTTATATATTTCGTATCTCCATTACATTCAATAACCTTACATATCCATATCCTTTCCTATACATACATGTTCATTCATCTTACAAAATGATATATTCAATTGACCTATATACCCCTTTACAATCCATCATGCCTTATGTCAGCTTACAAAGATAATTACAATACGAATATACATGTCGGCTCAATAACATAAATACATGAATATCAAAAATAATTTTTGATGTCAGATCTCCCAAATGATGTCAGCCTCCAATACTGATAACCTGAATGTGAACCATGTCGGCCTGGAATGCCAGTAACCAAATAATTCCTTCTAACCTACCATGTCAGTGCCAGTGCTGGTGAAGTGTCTGTCGGTACACAACTAATCTAAAATATGAAGCCAAAACATGTTGCCATGTTGCCATTAATGACAACATATTGAAACAAACCAATTGAGTGTCAATTGCCAATAGATTGCAGCAACCACATACTCCGCCTCACCTGTGGATTTGTTGGTATTTTGGATATGTTGCACTAGTTTTGTCATTGATGTCAACACTTGTCAACACCTATCAACACTTGGAGATTCTTTGTTATGTTCACTAGCATGTTCAGTGACTTATGCATAGTCACCGGTATCTGGTTCACCGATAGGTTATATTGTTCACCGGCACTAAGAATGAATTGGAGATTACTTGGTTATGATGAAGGCATTGGTTGGACACTCTATCTTGGTGATTTGGTCATTGAGCTAATCAGGTTTGCATATTTGCTATTACCGGCAAATAGGTCTAGGATATGCACTGACAAGAATTATCCATTCCAGATCAGCACGACATGCTATGAACATGATTTGATATTGTTAATGCATTGAGCTGACATGATGCATGACATATTGATTCATTTATAATTGATTCTATTGTAATATCTTTAGCGAGCCAACCTAAACATAAGGTCTTAGGTTTTGGTATATATTTAAGATCTCATTTATGAGATTGATATACATGGATATGGGAATGTAATAAGTGGTAGAGCATAAGGTATATGCGAATATAAGAAGAGGTATACATGTAGACATCATTCAAGATTCAAGGAGGTTTTAAAGAAGGCAAATTAGAGCTGAACCGGTACCGAATCCAGCATATGAAGATGTTATTTTGAGCAGTACATAATCATTGGATTTAACCATCCAATTGTAGTCAGTGCAACTCCCATTTTGTGATTGAGTAGTGAGCTCTAGGTCATTGGCCTTTATGCATGTGCAGACCCCATATTGTACACACATACTATCTACAGTAGTATCATGTGATTGTGGGTAAGGTTTCCCACTGTGATTTCTCCCCTTACAGGGTTTCCACGTACAAATATATGTGTTATGTGTTGTGGATGTTATATGTCTTTCTGTTTCATACATTAAACTTTACCGACACTGCAATTAACTATTAAAACTATTTAGCGGTATAAAGTTTGGTTTACCGGTATTATGCATTAAGTTTGGTTAAGTTAGTTTTGGGTTTGAAATTAATTGACAATTGACTCACCCCCCCCTCTTAGTTGTCTCCAGGACCTAACAGGATTGAGAGATACAATTTTGTTTCTTGCTTGTCCATCACAAAATCCTATCTCCAAGAAAGAATGCACCTCCACTAGTGCTCTTTCTATCATCAATGTTCCTTGGGCAATCTGCATCGTTCAAGACACTTAAGTTCAAATTTCCCTTATGTGGATACCAGAGACCATACTCATCAGTCCCCTCAAGGTATCTGAATATCCTCTTAACCCCCACCATATGAGTCTCTTTTGGATTTGTAGCAAATCTTGAAACCAAGCCAATTGCTTGTGCTATATCTGGTCTACTGTGCACTACATACTGCAACTTACCAGTCATAGATCAGTATAGTGTCTCATTCACTTCATTAGCCTCATCGTCTTTGGAAAGCTTGCAACATGTAACCATTGGAGTTCCAACATGTTTGAAATCTTCCATTCCAAAGGTCTTCAATATTTCCCTTATATATTTGGTCTAGCTAATGAACATACAATTCTTTAGTTGAGATAATTGCAAATCAATGAAGAATTTTAATTCACCGATCATGGACATTTCAATTTATTTCTTCATTTATTCTACAAAATCTTTGCTCATTTCATCATCTCCTCTAAAGATAATGTCATCTATAAAAATCTATGCAATCAAATGTTTTCCTTCTCTTCCAATCTTCAAATACAAGTTACTGTTGTCACTGGTTCTCATGAACCCTATACTTATCAGGTATGAGTGCAGTCTCTCATACCAAGCTCTTGGTGCTTGTTTTAGCCCATGCAGAGCCTTCTTTAGCTTACATTTCATATCTCTTCCATCTTCTAAAGAAAACCCTTCTGATTTCTCAGTGTATACTTCTTCCACTAGAACACCATTCAAGAATGTCGATTTGACATCCATTTGGTAGACCTTAAAATTCCTGTAAGAAGCATAAGCAAGCAAGATTCTGTCCCCTTCCAGTCTGGCCACTGGTGCAAATGTCTCTCCATAATCCAAACCATCTTCCTGTGCATACCCTTTGCAGACTAACCTTGCTTTGTTTCTTACTACTTGACCGGTTTCATCCATTTTGTTTCTAAACACCCACTTGGTGCCTATCACATTTCTATTCTCTGGTCTGGGCATAAGGGTCCAAGTTTCATTTTTCTCAATATTCTTCAGTTATTCCTCCATAACTTTGATCCAGTCTTCATCTTTTAGAGCCTCATTTTCTATTTTGGGCTCAATTTTAGAGAGCAGACAGGTACTCTCCCTTGCCTTTCTTCTAGTCAATACACCTGCATTTTTGTCACCAATAATATTGTCAGTAGAATGATTGTTTCTGACATACCTTGGTGGTGTCGGTTCATTTCTTGGAGCTTATTCAATTGGTTGTTTAGGTTCTACTTCACATGCTTCCTCATTTGCAGCTACACTAGGATTCTTTGCAGCAGGTTCGACCGGTAAAGTGTAATCGAATCCTTGATAGTCCTCTAGTTCACTTTTGCTGTCCTATTCATTTTTCTCAAAGAATTCATCTACTCTGACATTTGCACTCTCCAGAATCTTACTGATCCTTTTGTTCAAACACCGGTATGCTTTACTCTTTGTAGAGTAACCTAAGAAGATTCATTCATCACTCTTAGGATCAAGATTTCCAGAGTACTCATCCCTCTTGATGTAGCACCTCCTTCCAAATACCTTCAAGTAACTCACATTGGGTGAGTATCCACACCATAATTCATAGGGAGTCTTATTTGTCCCCTTCTTCACATGTATCTGGTTCAAGGTATACACAACAATACTCACTACTTTTCTCAAGAATACATGTGGAATATCCTTCTGAATCATTAGAGTCCTCGCACAATCAATTAGAGTTATGTTTCTTCTTTCAACAACCCCATTCTGCTGAGGTGTTCTGGGTACAGACATCTGCCTCATAATCCCCTATTCTTCACCGTAATTTATAAACTCTTGAGAGGTGAACTATCCTCCTCTATCTAATCTCAAATATTTCAGACTCTTACCGGTTCCTCTCTCCACTCGAGCCTTGAATACCTTAAACATGTGAAAAGCTTCAGATTTTTCTTTCAAGAATACAACCCACATCATTCTTGAGAAATCATCTACAAACAACATGAAGTACTAGTCCCCATAGAAACTCTTAGTCCTCATAGGACCACACAAATTTGTATGCACTAAGTCCAACATATTCTCAGATGAATAAGATTTGTTGTTGAAACTAAATCCGGTCAACTTTCCTAGCTGAAAATCTTTACACATAGCATTCTCAGGTTTCATAATGTCAGGCATACCTCTGACAAACTTTATTTTACTAACCTTCGCTATGCTATCAAAATTAACATGACACAATCTTTTTTGCCACAACCAATTGTCTTCTACCTTTTCCATTAGGCAACTTCCTTCAATGGTGTCCAGGTAGAATAGATTATCTTTAGTTTGTTTACCGGTAGCAATCAAACCTCCTGATTTATCACTTATTTTTCATATTCCTTCATTAAACTCTAACCAGTAACTCTTATTGTTAAGTTGTGCAACACTTAATAGACTATACTTTAGCCCTACTACTGAGTAAACATCTTCACAATTGGTTTTATCATTTAGGGCTATATATCCCTTGCCTTTTACAACACAGGGAGCATCATTGCCAAATCTCACCAGTCCTCCATCATAGTTCTCCATGTTGAGGAATTTTTTCCTATCACCAGTCATGTGGTGAGTGCAACCACTATCAATTACCCAGTCTCCACACTAGTTTGAACTATAAATAAATGCCATATCACTTTCCTCTGTGCTATCTTCCTTTACCACTACAAATGCAATCCCCTCTCCATCGGATCCTTTTGATTCTTCATCGGTAACTCCTTTTGCAAGATAGCACTCCTTCTTTCTCTTCTCTTTGTATCTTCTAAATTTATCCTTCCTATCATTTTCAGGACATCTAGATGCAATATGACCTATTTTATTGCAAGAGAAACACTTCAGGGGTAGTTTGCCTCTAAACTTCTCTTTTCCTCTTGGAAAACTTCTTGCTATTAAAGCTTCAAGCTCATCTTGTTCCCGTTCTTCAGATAACAAGTTGCCATGTTCATGAGAATGAATGGATCTTGCAGTAGAACTAATTCCATTTTCTTTTCTTCTCATTGTTGGTGCAAGTGTGATGGAAGATTTGAAGGCGACATCAATCTTTGGCATACTGCTATCATAGTTGCTCAGTTCAAAGGCAGTCAACTTACCGATCAAGGAGTCAAGTGTAATATTAATTGTTCCCAAAGATCTGAGTTCCTAAATTGCAGAAACCCTTATGGCATATTGTGGTAGCAAGGTTCTCAATATTTTGCTGACCACATCATCTTCCTCAAGTTTTCCTCTAGCATTTCTGATGGAATTTACCACATCCTTTATTCTTTTGTTGTACTATTCTATATTCTCTCCTTCTTGCATCCTCATCTCATCAAATTTGCCTCTCCAACTGCCCACCTTAGCCTTTTGTACATGAGGATATCCTCCATAAATAGTCTTCATCTTATTCCACATCTCAGAGGTTGTTTTCAGACCTTGAATCTGAGCATACTCGTTATCAGATAGAGTACTAGAAATCACTTCCATAGTTGTGATGTTATGTTAATTTTAGCTCAATTTAGTGACAATGAGAATCAATTTTACACTAGATTTTTTATGATTACATGTTGTTGCGAGATTTCTTTTTACTTGTATATAATTATTCTCTTCATGACCATGAAGAACATAGTTTGTATTTTGTGTACTTCTATAAGTCCCACTCTCTTTTTCCTTAGAGCTATAGTTAATTTCATCACTATGAGATGTGGTTGTAGTTTATCACCAGGCTTTTCATATCCTCCTCTATATACTTGGTGAAAGTACATAGAAGTGGACACGAGGGGAAAACAATTTGTGTTTTTACCTTATTACACATATGTTGTATTAAAATGCCTCATGTTTATGCTCTAGAACCATGCCCTGAATTTTTCAAATCTTTTAATTACTTTT
The DNA here is from genome assembly GCF_030272615.1 of Cryptomeria japonica. Taxonomy (NCBI): domain Eukaryota; kingdom Viridiplantae; phylum Streptophyta; class Pinopsida; order Cupressales; family Cupressaceae; genus Cryptomeria; species Cryptomeria japonica. The sequence goes on from NC_081411.1 coordinate 400,606,487, forward strand.
ACATTAGAAAATTCTGATTAAAACATTTTGCAAGTTAGAATATGAATAGAAACATACTCAGATTTCACACCTTAACAAACTAAATACAAGGATAACCTTTACAAACTGTAAGTTTTAAGCATAGATGCTTAAAAAGATCTATAGTTTCTTCTTAAGAAAATTAACTTTTTATGCTTAAAAAGATCTATAGTTTCTTCCTAAACAAATTAACTTTTTATAACTCAAATGTATTTCATGTTTTTTTAAATACCTAGATCTTATATTTTTCATGAGCATGGTTACCATGGTTGTAACTATTTCTAATATTGTAACTTGTTTGTGAATGATAATAGATATATAAAGAGATATGCATGGTTCAAATAAGTTGAATGAAATGGTACTTAGTTACACAAGGCTTGATTTTGTTTACAAAATTTCTATTCTTTCTCTTAGTTTTTGCTCTACTTTTTCTCAAAGTCATTATTGACTGCATGACAAAATTTGTGCAATTAGATATACTATTAAAATAATTATTAATATTTTTTAGATTTTAATGTGTGCTAAGAGGCACAACCTTGCTTCTTAGCCTATTTCTTACATTTTTTGTTTATATATAATTTGATTTGCTAATTTTCCAGAAATATATTTCTTAAGATCCTCGATATGACAAATCAATTTCAATCACTATGATTTAAACATAGAACAAATCTTTCATTCCCTGCAAAAGGCAGGGACTCCAGCTCCATCAGAGCTCTTGTTATATAAGTGTTAGATGTGAAATAATATTAAAAAAAGTGTATGAATGTTTTTTAATAAAATATATTAAAAAATTATATATATAAAGTAAAGTTAATGTATAATAGATATGAAACTTTGTGATAGATATTGTAGTGATTAAAGTCTATGTTTGATCAAATATTACAAAATGATCCATTTCATCACACAAGAATTTAGTGTTTTTTTTTAACATTTAAAAAAAAATGATAATTGTCAAAGATTATATAAAAAAGATTGTGTATGATCATTTTTATTGGTAAAAAAGTTTTACAAAAAATAATGTATTAAATCATTAACTGTCAAAGTTATATAAAAGTAAATTTGATGTCCAATAGATCACAAATATCATGATAGTCTCATGGATTATTTGAAAAATACTTTTTCATAAAAAAAGTCAACATTAATTTTCAACATATTTTTAAAGTTTTAATACTTGATAATTGTCAAAAAAAAACTTATAAAAATTATTTTACATCTAAATTTGATTTAAAAAAAGACTTCTATTTCAAATTTTAAGTAAATTGTTTACTTGAGTCTTTTTCTCATATGTACACTATTTATACATTCTTTTTATTACTAATATATATTTTAATTAAAAGAAGAAAGAAAAGGACATGCAATTGTTGGTCCCCACCGGTGCTGAGAGGGGAGGGGTGAATCAACACTATACCGGTTTTACCAGATTTAACCTTAATCAATGTTTTTACTCAAACTTAACACTTATCAGTAAAGGAAGCATTAATAAGAAACATGCATACATAAAATCAATCACACATGAGCAACAAGGTTTATCATGTGGAAGCCGAAATGGGAGAAAACCACGGCGTGGGTAGAAACTCACAAAATTTGCACTCTTCTGGAGTACGCCCAGTGAAGAGTCATCCCTATTAGGAGATTACAAAGACACTGTCAGGTGCCATCTGGTTAAGGGATTTTCTTGAAGGCCTGTTAGAAACTTTACCTTGTTAGAGGTAGCCTTGTTAAAGGACTTAGGATCATCAATTAAGATGTCACACGGTTAAGGGATTTTACAAAGGGACCCATTAAAGTCCACCCGATTAAGGGATTTTACTATTGTATTTATTAGAAAACAACAGAGAGAATGATCTACTATAATAGCTACTCTTAGCTTAATCAGATCCAATTGAAGCTCTTTGGTTTGACCATCGGTTACACTTGCTCTGCACTCTATTGGTGCTCTGCATTACACTTGTTCTGCACTCTACTAATGCTTTGCATTCTTTCTCTACTCTTCACACTATCCGAGCTATACACACTCTCTTCACCACTCTATTATTCACTTAGCAGTTATGTACTCTTCTCACCTTGCTGGATCGCCTCTCTTCAAAATTGTACAACAATTTTACGATCAAACTTTTTGGTTTTCACCAAAAATCTTTATACCATATTTTTCCAACACAACTCTTGTTTCCTAAATGAGTTCAAACTTAAAATCAATAGATTTTAAATTCAAATCTTCCCACACTTTCTCTACGCTCTCTCCATCAATCTTGCCAGCAATTCATCCTTATCTGCCACCGCAACTCATAATTCTACCAACTTTTGGGTCGTGTTCTACATTTTTAATGCGAACTGAAAAATCCACATAAATCTCACCTTAACTGGTTGTTAACTGTTTTAGACTTCACTAGCAAATTGTTTTGAATATATCTCACCATGAATGACTCACCTTTGTTCATCGTATCCAGCTTACCGGTCACTGCTCTAAGATTCTTGATGGATAGCATTCTTCAACCTGTATCACCGGTTCACTGGTGTAACTCTTCATCTTTTGCCACCGGTCAATGATCATGGAGTAGACTAATCACCTATCTGTCCTAAGTGTTTTGGTCGTACATAAGCCTACTAAACTGCACTCTAAGTCACCTCCTGTGTCTGCATCATCATTTCAACTACTAGTTTAAGAAATTGATCTCAACACCTATTGAATGCTTGATTGACCGGCTAGCTACTCTGTTTATCCTTCAACCGATTAGTCTTCGACTAACACACTACTTAAGTGTGTCAATAATGCATATTAGGGAAGCACCGAATCCTCCATATTGTTTGCAGCCATGAGTAAACCATTGAGGTTTACCACACCTCCTTGCCTATGAATTTGGCCTTATTCACAGGTAAGTGTTGGTAATCAATGACAATACTAACTGATGAACCAATTGTGCCAACATCATCAGTTATGCCAACAACAATATTTGACCATCCTTTTTTTTCACATAGTCAAAACAAAGCTCACATTGTTCTTAAACACATTTCACATTTATCAATGTTGGCATGATTTATGTTTGGATAGTCTCTAGATTGTGTCTAAAGCCTTAAACTATAAACTACTTTTAATATTTTTTGTTTGTAGTAAATTTGAATTTACATAAGTTTATATATTCATGAGTTGGACAAATTTAGATTTTTTTTTTTAAATATTTGTTTTATCATAAATTTCAATCTTTTTAATTTGTTGACGATCAAACTTATGGAAGTTTATATAATAGAAAATTAGAATAAATTAGAACAACACTATTTTTTTTTCTTGTGAACGCTTTTTGACCTGGAGCTATGAAACGGGGGACCTCATCCCCACACTTCACTTGTTCAAATCCGTGAGCACAACGGCCTAGCGAAGGCACAAGGCCTTGCGAGCACAATGGCCCAACAAAGATTTGAACCTTGGTGGCCACTTCACCAACAAATTTTTTTAACCATGACACTAAATGTTCGAGGATAAAATTATAATAATTTTTAAAATATTGAATAGGTACTTCTACATTAATGTATATCAAATATACACTAATTTGTAAAAAGGGATGGAATTCCATTACATCTTGACTTGAGTATAAATTTAAAAATTGAAAAATAAGAGGACAAGTCCATAGTGGTGGGGTCATTGTACAACTTTTATAAATTTCCAATGTAGGCAAATAGTTAGATCCAAACATCTAAGAGATTAATGGAAGTGGGTACCTAGAGGAATGCAATACGTGGATGGATAAGGGGAATGTATAGAAATGTGTGTATAAGGACACAATAAGGTTAGATGTAGATATATGCATGTCTTTAGTAAACTAAAAGGAATATAGGGGAATGATCTTAACTTCACATAAAAATGTGAAATTTGTTTCTATATACATATTTTTGTTGGGACTTGCAAAATTTCATTTCATAATAATATCAAAACTCAATTTATTAGTTTTAGTAAGATGAAGGAAAAAAATTATGTTAAGAATGATACCATGATTCCATATATATTGTCCATTGGAGAGAATGAACATATTCTATCAAGTATTGGTACATCCTTTTCTAATAGAGCATATACTATTCCCATGAAAATTTCTCCAAATTGTTTTATCTTTAGCTGTAGAATTCTAGGTGAAATTTCATAATTGTGTCATACTTTTGATCAACAAAGTAGTTTTAACTGAAATATTTTTGATAAAAAAGGTTTCAATGAAAAGGTTTTGGGTGAAACCATGTGGCATTTATGTACAAACAAGTATTTTTTTAACTCAAAATAGTTTCAATAAAAAGGTTTCAATTAAAACCATTTAAAATAAAGTATAAAAAAGAAAAGATTTACTTAGTTTTTAAAAAATTGTGTCACTTGAAAGAACACCATCCTTAATACCAAGTAGCCAACCTTCTAGTGCTAACTAGCCAATTATCCAATTCCAACACCCTTCTTCTTGGTCTCTACATTGTAGTAGGCCTTCGAGTTGTTGGAGTTATTTGTTCAACTCGACAAGCCCATGAATCACCTACAAGCAAAATGCCTATCACAAATAGATATCAAACAAGATATATTTTTTCAACAACATGAGAATTTTATTGATGCATGAAAGATTAATGATACAAATGCAATGAATCCTTGTGGAAAGGATAAAGAAAACTTGGATGCAAACCTTAGAAAAATATTAAAAGAGAGCTTGACAAGTGTCCAAATCATAATGAATGAGGCAACAAAAGCTATTATTAGCCTAATCTAATAAAAGGAAAAAGCATTCACAAGTTTAGCTTAAGTGAATAAAGTAATAAAGTATCCAATTAGATAATTAATTAGGTGATTATCCTAATTACTCTAAATATTTTTAACTAAATTTTTTATCTATTACAAAACTAATATATTTTAAAAAATATTTATATTTGTACGTATGCATCAAATGAAACCTATATTATAAATCTAAATTTTAAATGGAAATGCAAATTAAAAATACCAATTTGAAATGAAAATAGAAATCACAAATTTAAAATAAAAGTCTAACTTTGTTTTGTTGGCAACAACAATGCAGGAAAACTGAGAGGGGGAGGAGTGAATCCGTTTTCATCAAACTTAAACAAATTAACTTCAACTTAAGATCTGATCAAGAACAAAAATAACACAGATAAACACCACATCAAAAACACACATAACATACACATTTTTTACGTGGAAAACCTGGTTAAAGGAAAATCCACGGTGGGAACCTACCCAGAATATGATGATAATCTACATTAGTATGTGTAAATATTACAATGGGGAATGCACATGCATTCAGGCACATTGCCTAGAGCTCACTACTCAAAAACAACAAAGGGATACAACCCTAAGAAGGCTCACTGCCTTGCAAAGGTCAAACACCAATCCGGATTACATGAACTAAAGGAATAACATCTCCAAATGCCTAATCACAATTCTGGTTAAGCATAGTTCTGGATCACATGCTTCTCTCTCCCTTTGACATCAATGCAAAAGGCACATAAGAAAAAAATTATTCTCTTCCGCTTACCAAATAATCTCCAATTTGAATACCTAAACCACAAACATTGACTACTCCCTCTGAGTAGTAGCACCCACTCATCAATCTGAATATCAAGATAAGACTATGAAGTCCACCAGATTGATGCATCTCAATGCATCTAGTTCACATCAGGAGGGGTAATCACCCCTAATTTCTCTCTCAGATATACAAATGTATTTGTAGGCAAAGGCTTCATGAAAATATTTGCAATTCGTTCCTTTGTAGATACATACTCCAATCTACCTTCTTTCTTATTCAACTTCTTTCTCAAGAAATGAAACTTGATTGATATATGTTTTGTCTTGGAATGCAACACTAGATTCTTGGAATTATTGATATCACTTGAATTGTCACAATATATAAAAGTAGGCTCATTATAAACAAGTCTAATATCCTTCAGCATCTGCTTCATCCAAATTACCTAAGTACAATTTCTATCAACAGTAATGTATTTAGCTTCTGTACTAGATAAAGAAATAGCATCTTGCTTCTTACTTGCCCAAGCAACCAACTTCTTTCCCAAAAAGAGTGCACTGCCTGTAGTGCTCTTCCAGTCATCAACATCACCTACCCAATCAACATCTATATAAGCATTTAAAATTAAATCATCATTCTTTGGATACCACAAACGATAACCAATTGTTCCCTTCAAATATCTGAATATCCTTTTCGCAGTAGTAACATGACTTCCTTATGATCAACCTGGAATCTTCCAACAAGACATACAACATTCTTAATGTCTGGTCTAGTCTGAGTCAAATATAGTAGTCCACCAATCACATATCTATATAAGGTTTGATTAGCCTTCAGAGATTCATCATCTTTTGTCATCTTGCAACTGGTTACCATATGAGTTCCAATAGGTTTAGAATCATCCAACCCAAACTTCTTCAATAATTTATTCACATACTTTGATTGAGATATAAAAATTCCTTTATCAGTCTGTGTAATTTGCAATCCCAAAAAGAATTTCATCTCACCTATCATAGACATCTCAAACTCTTTTTGCATATCATAAGCAAACTTATTACTCAAATCACCATCTCCTCCAAAAATAATGTCATCAACAAAAACTTCAACAATCAAAATGTTATCACTATCAATCTTGAAGTATAAATTACTATTAGCAGTACCTTTACAAAATCCCAACTTCATTAAATATCTGTCCAATTTAGCATACCAAGCTCTAGAGGCTTGCTTAAGTCCATACAATGCTTTCTTCAATCTGCATACCATGTCTCCTTCATCTATCAATGAAAATCCATCTGATTGTTCGATGTATACTTCTTCCAACTCACCATTGAAAAAGGCTAACTTCACATCCATTGATATACCTTGAAATTCTTATGAGCAACATATGCAAGAAATAATCTAACAACTTCAATTCTAGCTATCGGAGAAAAAGTCTCCTCAAAATCAATACCTTCCATTTGTGAACATCCTTTACATACAAGTCTTTCTTTGTTTCTAACAACTTCTCCATCTTTATTCACTTTATTCTTAAATACCCATTTAGTACCAATTACATTCTTGTCTTTAGGTCTAGGAACAAGCTCCCATGTATTGTTCTTCTCAATCTGATTTAACTCTTCTTCCATATCTACCCAATTTTCATCTTACAAGCTTCAACAACATATCTAGGCTCAATCTTGGAAATCAAACATGTCTCTTCACTAACAATTCTTCTTCTAGTCATCACACCTTTAATTTTGTCACCAATAATTTGATTCTCTGATTGATTTAGTCTTACATACCCGGGGGTCTTCTGATTGTTCTGATTTTTAGTTTCTTGAACTTCTTCACCACCAACAACATATGGATTTAATCAGTCTTCTGGATCACTCTATTTTATGCTCTAAGTTTGCACTTACCTTGAACTAACATCTTGATCATCAGATTCATATCTGCATGCACTGATTTGTTTCTCATGACACTCATCAATCTTCACATTTGCACTTTCCACTATTTTTCTCAATCTTTTGTTGTAACACGAGTAGGCCTTGCTCTTAATAGAATATCCCAAAAAGATTCCTTCATCACATCTTGCATCAAATTTTCCTATATTCTTATCTCTTTCGATATAACATTTACTTCCAAAGATTCTGAAATATCTAACTGTAGGAACATGACCAAACCCTAACTCATAAGGGGTCTTACCGGAATCAACTTGTATATGCACCTTATTGAATGTGTACACAATAGTGGGAACAAATTCTCTCAAATAGATATGCAGAACATTTCCTTCAATCATCATAGTCCTAGCAATATCCAAAATAGTTTTTTTCTTCCTTTTAACTACTCCATTTTGTTGATGGGTTCGTGGAGTGGATAATTGTCTCCTAATTCCATGCTCTTCACAAAAGGAATTAAACACACCAAAAGTGAATTATCCTCCTCTGTCAGATCTTAGACACTTCAGCTTCAATCTTGTCTCTGTCTCCACCCTAGCTTTGAATATTTTGAATTTCTCCAATGCTTCAGATTTCTCCCTTAGAACAGTGACCCACATCATTCTAGAATAGTCATCAATTAGAAACATAAATTATTTGTCACCCTGCAAGCTTCTCGCCCTAGAAGGACCACATAAATTAGTATGCACAAGATCTAATATTCCATTAGATGTAACTGTTTTCTCTTGAAAGAAATTCTTGTTTTCTTTCCCAATTGACATTCTTTACACATTGAATTAGTAGGCTTCACTATCTTAGGAAGATCTCTAACAGCTTGGATAGAACTTATCTTAATCATGTAGTCAAAATTAACATGACACATCCTTCTATGCCACAACCAACTTTCATAAATTTGAGCAATCAAACAACTTTTCTCGCCAGCATTCAGATGAAAGATATTACCTTTAGTTTTAGTTCCTGATACAATTTCTATACTAGAGATATTCAAGATTTTACATTTCCCATTCTTGAATTGTAAATTATATCCCTTATCAACCATCTATCAAACACTCAAAATATTATGCTTCAAACCTTCAGCATATAAAACATCATTAGTATTATCCTTACCATCAAGAGAAATAGAACCTCTACCACAGATTACACAAGCTTTGTTGTCTCCAAATCTTACTACACTTTCATCATACTTCTCCATATTGACAAATTTACTTTTATCACCTATCATGTGTGAATGTCGTGTGTGTGAAGTAGGGTACCTACAACTATAACACAAACACTCAATAGATCATTACAAGAATGGTTAGCAAATGTGTGAAGTAGGGTACCTGTAGCTACAACACAAACACTCAATAGAACCTCTACCATGGATTACACAAGCTTTGTTGTCTCCAAATCTTACTACACTTCCATCATACTTCTCCATATTGACAAATTTACTTTTATCACCTATCATGTGATGTGAGTGTCATGTGTGTGAAGTAGGGTACCTGCAGCTGCAACACAAACACTCAATAGATCATTACAAGAATGGTTAGAAAATTGAAATCAAACGAAAGATAAACCATGAAAAAATGACCTATCGCCTCCTAAGAGATGTGAGTGTGGATTTTCTCTCAGATCTAGATGAGCAAGGCAGTGACTTGACTACACCAAGACATAGGATTTAAAATAGTATGATGTGCAAGCTAGATGAATGCATGATTAAACTAGATTGATCCAAGAATCTAATTATGCTAATGATATGCATTGATTATGCTAAATGATGGATGCAATTAAGCTAGATGAGAGATTGATTATGCTATATGATAAAACAATTATGCTAAAATATGATCAAATTAAGATAGATCTAAGATGTAGTTGCCTATAATAACAATGCTTAAAATAGAATTCTAGAAATGATATGCCTATAATAACAATGCTTTAAATGAGATGAGATGGGATCCTTTGTGCTCCAAAATGGGGGATATTTATAGGATTTCCAAGGCCAGTGGTGAGGTGGCAGGAATCAATGGTCAAGATTGAGTCTGAAGATATCAAGGGTCAAATTGGAGGAGGTTGGAGAAGAGGTTTGAGGGAGGGACACTTTTCATCTCTGTGGTGACAAGTGTTAAGGAATCTTGCTCACAAGAGGGCAAGTGTCCAAGAGAGGAGACATGTGGCATAAGTGCCACATGTCTCAAGGGGAGAATATCCAGCCCAGAGGAGGTTAGGATAAGGAGGTTAGGATGATGAGTATAGGATAGGGTTAGGTGTTTAAAAGTTATGAGCCATGTGGGGAATTTGAATTTAAAAATTCAAATAATACGAAAAGGCTAATTAACTTTCAACAACTCATAAATTTATTTATTTTAATTAATTAGGGGATTAGAAGTAATGAATTAAATGGGTGGAGGATTAATTAATTTAGATTAATTAATCAAAGGGGACTATTAAAAAAAACTTATTAAATAAATCCTTAGATTTATTACTAAGCAGGTGAATGGGGGGAGTTAATCAAATTTCTAATGAATTCAATTAAATTGGGAAGGGGGATTAATTAAATAAATGCTTATTTAATCAAATTTCTAATGAATTCAATTAAATTGGGAAGGGGGATTAATTAAATAAATGCTTATTTAATTAATTATATTTAGACCCTTTTTAGGTGTATAAAGTGAACAACCACTATCAATCACCCATTCATCTGTTTCTTCAATCATAGTAGCCAAGACCTTCTCTTCAACAATACAGCTTGTAGAATCAACAGATACTGGATCATCTTCCTTGATAGCAATGAACACAAATTCATCTTCTGAATTCCCTTTCTCATACTCATCATTTTTCACACCTTCATCATTAGCATAATAACACTTCTTTTGATATCTATACTTGTGATTAGGCTTGTAAGGTTTATTATACTTTGACACTCTTCCCGCTCTTTCTGGACACCTAGAAGCAAAATGTTCTATCTTATTGCATGAAAAAAATTTCAAAGGTAACTTTCCTTCATACTTACTGGCTCCCTTAGGCAATCTTCTAGCAAAAATTACTTCAAGCTCTTCCAATTCTCTTTCTTGTTCTTCCATCTATCTCATTTCCCTTTCATATCTGGAAACCCTAGTTGAACTCTCTCCTGGATCATACTTTTTCTTCCCGGATATAGTAGGTTTAAATGCAGTCTTAGTTTTGCCATATTATTCTCCAAGTTCACTTAATTCAAAAGTAGTAATCTTACCAACCAGCATCTCTCTTGTCACAGTCCATATCTCATCAATAGAAACTTTGTGTTTGTAGGCAGGAGGCAAGGATCTCAACACTTTAGCTACAATCTCATCTTCTTTAATGATTCCACTGGCACATCTGATGTTCAGTACAAGATCATTCACTTTAGCCATAAATGATGAAATATTCTCATCTTCTCCCATTCTTAGCAACTCATACTTTCCTTTCAAGCTCTACAATTTAGCAACTTTCACATGTTTGTCTCCTTCATACAAGGTTCCTAACTTGATCTCCCAAATCTCATGAGCATCTTGCAATCCCATCACATTAGTCATCTTTGAATCAGTCAGAGAACTCAACAATGCTTCTTTAGCTCTTATGTTATATTCAACATCCTTGATCTCATTTGTAATAACCAGACTAGCCCGAGGAACATTGCAAACATTCTTTGTGATCTTCCAATAATCTTCTCTGAGACATTTTAAGTGACACTCCATTCGGTTCTTCCATATGGTGTAATTAGTTCCATCAAATCTTGGAATCTCCTTATTTAAAACAACAATTGCCATCCCATATCTCCTCAAGAGGTCAAGCTTCTTCTAGAGGATCTAGCTCTAATACCAATTGTTGGCAACAACAATGCAGGGAAACTAAGAGGGGGGGGTGTGAATCAATTTTCACTAAACTTGAACAAATTAACCTCAACTTAAGATCTGATCAAGAACAACAATAACAAAGATAAACACCACATCAATAACACACATAACACAAATTTTTGATGTGGAAAACCTGGTTAAGGGAAAAAGCACATTGGGAACCTACCCATAATATGATGATACTCTGCAGTAGTATGTGTAAATATTACAATGGGGAATGCACATACATTCAAGTACACTGCCTAGAGCTCATTGCTAAAAAAACCAAAGAGCTACAACCCTAGAAAGGCTCACTACCTTACAAAGATCAAACACCAATTTGGATTACATGAACTGAAGGAATAACATCTCCAAATGCCTGATCACAGTTTTGGTTAAGCACATTGTCTGCTCTGCAATGCTCTTCTACTCTTCTTCACACTTTCAAAAGATCAATTCACTTGTTTGCACATAAAACACTCTCAAACAACACCGACACACATCTTACATGATTATTAATAATATTTATACAAATCATCAACCTTAATTTCATGGTCGGCTCAACTCTTAAGACCTAATTATTCATGGTTGGCTTAACTCTTAAGACCTAATTACAAAATTACATCACACGATACATAAATCAATATGCAGACCAATACAATATTGGCAAGGACATAGGATGGACTCAAATCAAAACCTCAAACATGCAACACCACCAAATATCTCGCCAAGATCATTTGCAATACGCAAGAACCATCGAGTTAGTCAAAAAGTTGTATAACACGAAGAATACCACTAGAGCAATAAAGTCTTAAATAATGCACACAACGATCAATGCAGACTAGAAACATGCATAGAAAATGATCTATAAACACCAACAAGAAACATGAATTCCACCACAACAACTCAGATTGCTAGAATCATCATCATTTCCCTTCCGAAGCTCAAGAACACCAACATAAATTACTAACAATCTGAAAGATACACTTGTGAAGTTTCAAATCATGAACCACTCAAACTGAGGACACACATGAATATCCCAAACACTCTCCCAAATCCTCTTAATATAATGAATCAATTCTAGAGAAATACAAACCAGAAATCACAACTCTACAATATAGAACCAACAAAAAATCCAATCATCATACCAGACCACATAACCTGATCAAATTGCCTTTCGGAACACTGAAACTCGTGTTGAATCAACTGAAAAAACTAATCTCTAAGTCCTTAAATCCAAATCAGCATTTCTGCACTATACCAACCAAACCAACTCTCTGCAACACTGAAGCGCAAGAACACATGAATATATTGACATCAATGACAACAACACATTCCAACAAGTCTAATATCCAACATATTTCACCAATGGAAACTCAAATTTTATTTCAGCAATATAAACCTTAAATTTAAAATAATTTTTTGTTTTTATTTCACCTTACAATGGAATTAGACAGTCTAACTTTATTTTAGAAGATAACCCCAAAGATCTAACTTTATTTCATTAATATACACCCTAAATTTGAAATAAAAACCCTAATATTATTTCATGCATATAAACCATTAAATTTAAATAGAAACATTAAATTTACTTTTATCTAAGCTATCAATTATCAAGTTTGAAATCATGTTTCCTACTCCTATGTTTCCCACTCTTCTTATGACAATAGCTAAGCCCCGCTCTATCTTTTGTGGCTGCTCTACTGCCTATGGGCGCTGCTCCATTTGATTTTACAGTGGCCTCTATAGTGGTCTCTATTATTGACATCGTTGCCCCTAGTTTGATTGGGGATATAGGGATTTTGGGCTCGACAACTCCTCCACAAGTGCCTACCCCTCTTCCTTAGGTTGTGGGTGCTTTTGATAGTACCCTACCTTCGTTTGTGGGTGTTGATATAGTGGCTGCTCCATTCGGTATTGTTGTTGTTGCCCCTGTTGATGATGGTGGTCCTCCTAGGACTTTTGCGAGTGCTAAGGTCCTTCTTGGAACTTCTTATTTTGTTGGTGGGTGAAGCTTTACTAACGTGACCAGATCTTTTTCTCATCCTCCTAAGGGGAATCGTCCTCTTCCTTGTGCCAAGACCTCCCTGTAGTGGTTTGTGGCCAAGATGTGGTAGAAAATGTTGGTTTTTACCAATGTTGTGCGTTGGTGTGCAGATTTGTTGGGTTTTGGCCTTCTCTCCCTAACCTCCATTGTTGTGTGAGTGATTCCTAGAAGCCCTTGGTTACTTGTAGCATTGAGCTTTACCCTTGTTCTAAAGGATTTTTTATTACTACCTTTGCTTCTTCTCATGATCGTGACTTGGTGCTAGGGAAGTTGTGGGCTTGGGGAGTTAACTCTCTCACTCTCAAACCTTGGACAACTTCTTTTAACCCTCTTATTGAACCACTCAATGTGTGTTTAGTATGGGTTCACCTTCCTAATCTCCCCCTCCATTTCTAGGAGCATTCTTCTTATCATGCCGTTGGTGACTCTATTGGTTGTTTCTTGAAGGTTGATGATTCCATGGGGGTCATTCTACTTTTGCTTGCATTTTAATCAACATTGACATCTATATGCTCCTCTCTGGGGATGTGGTTCTAATGGTTAGGGATAGGCCATGGAAAAAATCATTGGATTAAGAGGGCCTCCTCTTTCATTGTCAGAGATTATTCTCAATGGGTCACTTAGCTTTGGATTATTCTCTCTCATGCCATAGAGGTGTTGCTACTTGATTGAAAGATGCTATTGTTAATCATTTGACTGTCAAGACTTCTAATGTTGATGATTCTGATGACTCCTCTCGAGATGAGGTTGTGCCTCTTACTACTATTTAGGCCCTGGCTAGACCTCTTGTTGCTACTGATGTGGCATCCTCTAGTCCCAAGGCTCCTTCACCTGTTCTTCATGTTCTATAGAAGCGCTCTACTTCTGGTGAATATACTCTTGTTGCAATTCTACAATAACAGTCTACTCTTGTTTCAGACATAAAATCTACGAGGATTTCCTCACTTGATCCTTCTCTTGATGTTCCCAATAATAGTATTTCCTAGACTATTGTTTGTCATAGGCGGAAGGGTAAGTTCTCCCCCTCCCCAAACTCCTTAGTGTTAATTTTTGGGTGTCTCCCCACACTCTTGAGTCAGGGTTTTGGGTTGTTGATGGTTTGGCAGGCTTTTAGCAATGATCTTTTGACTTGATGTTAAAGGATTGTCAGACTTGGGTTTGTTAAGGGTCAACACCCTTGTTTTGCTACTTATTTTAATCAAAACATATCAATTATTAAAATTATTCATTGATATGTCAAATTTGATATATTTTATCAAAATCGGTATTAATTATTCCCCATCATGTCCTCTCCCTCAACTTATTTAATGGTAAAAAATTATGAATTCGTTAGTTTTTATAAACTAATCATCTATGAAAAAATTGTGTTCCCTCTCATTGATATCTTCATTCTAGAATACATTGTTCAAGTGATTATCTCAGTTATGAAATTTTATATTGGATATTTCTATATTATATTTTAATGGATTGTGGTAATATCATAATTTTTTTATCTTCTTACATACTATAAAACTATCCGCTCTTATTCTAGATATTTACATTATTTTTAATTTTCCACCTCAACTATTAAACAAAACGTTTCATTGTATAATGATTGGATATTTGTTAAACTATATACTTGGGTTTGGTTATCTAAGTGAAATAACTATTTTCTAAATCATATTGTATCTATTAAACAACTTATCACTAGATTGTAGATATATAATTTTCGCAGTCCATAATGATATCGTGTGTATCTTCTAGTAATAGCCACGTGTATTTATTTCCTCGATGTTTTGAATCAAACTACATGATCCATCATCAAGAAGAAGAGAAAGCCAAAAGAATAGAATAGTAAGATTGTAAGCTGATCAAATTGAATAAAAAAGGAGAGGTGTGAGGGTGTGTTTATTCTCTCTATATTTATGTATATGCTTTATTTTTTTATATTTTTTTTTCTTGTTTTTATTTTCCTTTCCCACTCTCCCTTGTCACCTTGGTTCTTGTTGCCTCTCACCCTCTCCTTTTTTATTCAGTTTGGTCTACTAACAATCTTATTATTTTTTTCTCTCACCTTTCTCTTATTCATGATGATGGATCATGTAGTTTGATCCAAAACATCGAGGAAACAATCATACACAACTATTTCTAGAAGATGCACACAATAACTTATCACTAGCATTTGATATTTTTGTAGATCTTTGATAGTCTATTATTATCAACACATCTATTAAATCTAATCTTATTTTTAGTACTTCTTTCAATTGTCGAGGCATGTATCAAAATTAGGTAAATTAGTCTATTATTTAGATATTTTAATGCAATTATACCTGCATTTAGCTAGTTTGGCTTGATAAAAAAATTGATTCCATATTTTTCTTATTTTTTAAATTTGATGTCTAGACAACAATATCTTTTAGCTAATTTGATTATTCTCATTCTAATCTATGTATGATCTAACTTTGTCCATATTAGGAACTTGGTGACTATAAAGAGTTAAAATTTGAGTGATTATGAAAAATATGTGAACTTGAGCTTACAACTTATTATTATAATGGTATAAGATCTAGTAGTCTTGCTAGCATATTTAAAAATTAATAATTTGTGGCACATCTTATCAATTGCATGTTGATGTTCAATAGTTTCATATTTGAGGTTAAACAATTTTACATATTATTAAAGTACTATTCTTGTTGACCTTTAGATCATGGGTTTGTCAAATGTTGTTAGTGTGAAGGTGTGTTGGAATGCGGTTCACTAGTCTATACATGCAAACTAGGAAGAAAACCCATTCACATCAACCTACACTGGGGAAACAACCAATAGGCCCAACCACAAGGCCTTGGGAGAGCTGGGCACATGAATTGGTTGCTTCCTTGTTGAGTGTATATGCAATTGGCTAAGATAGAAAAATGGAATAAAGAAATAGGTATACTGACACAAATTTGAGAGTAATCAACATGAAAATTAAGCTACAAAACATATATGAATACTTTAAGTACAAATTTGGAAATGGGAGTTAAAGAGGAGCTTGTATTTGTAATTTAAGCTCAAAAGTGTTGGACTATGTCAATAGTCGTCACTATCATCAATTTCCTCAAGATATCTGATGTAGACATCAGAAACAAATCCATGATCAGGATGTCACTTTGAGCATTTCCTTGAAATTTCATTGAAAATGTGTCAAACATTGACAACAGTTGTCACTTGTCCAGGTTTTCTACTTCTTCAAAATTTGTATCTCTTTGTCTCAGTATGAAAATTTTAAGTATATACACCTTCTTTGCTAAATCTGAGACTTGCACACACAAGAGAGGAAAAATGGTGTTGGATTGATAGGGGTTTGCCTAGGTCAAACCTATAATGAATAATTGATAGAAAAGAAATCTTACCCTTGAAGGGTAGAGGCTAGATCTAGAAGAAAATATTAAATTGAAACGATATACCTTAATTCATGAATCTCCTTTACCTTGAAGTCTTCATGAAGGGTTGATGTTGCTAGGTGGAAATTCATGCATTTCTTCACATAAACTTGATCATAAATGCCATCTTGAATACTTGACCTCTTCTTTGTTGCCTTGAAGATTCTTGATTTATTTCTCACTTGAATTGAATTGGAAAATTGTGGGGAGATGATTGAGAAATGTTTTAAATGAGGGGATGTGACTTGATTTTATACCTAACCTCACGGGAATTATTAAGAAGGCCAACATTAGGTATCTTTTCTTGTTCAACTTTTTCTGACTATTAAGGTTCATATTTGGGCCCATTTTGCCTAGACTATGACACCTAGCACCTTAGTCCAAGAGGACTAGGGTAGTAGGCACCCTAGTCTAGTCCTTCTAGATTGGGACAAGGTCAAGAAGAAAGGGGAGAGAGTAGAGATTGATCTAAGAAAAAAATAGCCATAAATAAGCTAGATTAACTAAATTAACCACCAAAACTGGAATCTAACTAACTAAATCCTTAAGCACAACAAAATTTAATCAAATTGACAAAACACTAAATTGAACCATCAAAACCCCCCTTTTGTCAATCCAATAGGCTTCCATTGCTCTTCTTCATCATTGTGTTGGTGTGGCTCTCAGTATCTATGTTGGAGCACCTACATAAGTTAGACACAATAATTCTAAAGATAATGGTTAAGGAAAATCAGGAGAAATGGGCCGAATTTATAGATTCTAGAGTATGAGAATGGAAGGTTGAGATTCATTTTGGAATAGAATTGATCAATGGCTGAGATTGCTTGCAACAAAATTGATTAAGACTAACTCATTTGATTGATGAGTCAACTGGGTTGATTGATCAGATGAATGAATTGATTGATTTGTTAATCGAATTGATTACTTTGTTCCAAAAAGTTGATTGAGATTTGAAAAAGGTGATTGATGAGTTAACTGGGGAGATGACTGAATAGATTACTAAGTTGAGTGAATTAATTGCTCAATTAGACTGGAAGTTAGTGGGAGTTAGAATTTCAACTTGTGATGTAGGATTTTGAGATGAAATTCACATTTGATTTTTATTTAATTGAATTTGGATTTTTAAAAAGTGAAATGCACATGTAATATTCAGGAGAATTTGAAATTTTTGAATTTTGAATATTTAAAAAGAATAGGTTAGTTAATTAAATAATTTAAAGAAATTATTTAATTATTTAGAAATTGAATTTAATTAAATAATAAAGATTATTTAATTAAAGGATTAGATCACAATTAATTAAATAATAAATATTTAATTAATTTAGAGAAGTGGTTAAATGATGAATTGATTAAAAGAGATATAAATAGAATAATTAGTAATTTTGGAGAAACATGATGATTAGAATTAATTCTTAAGAATAGGAATTAATTTAATTAAATAATTAAAGAACTATTTAATTCATAAGATGAATAATTAGTATGCTATTGATGAGACATTTTTAGGTGTCTACATTTGCCCCTCTTTGAGACAATGTCGAAACGACGTTGTTTCAAAGAAAATAAAAAAATTGTGCCCCAACATGCCCTGGTGACACTTAGGGTATAAATATGCCCCCTCAGAAAATTGGTCAAAAAATTATGAAATTGAGACCAATTTAATGATACAATGCTAATGAGTAATAGTTTCTAGTTTCAAGCAATTTCTAGTCCATTTGATTGAGCTACAAGTGCGTTGAAGTTCAGGGGGACCATGACCATCGGAGAGATAAAAACCCTACTTTTGAGCTATAAATAGAAATTTCACCCCTTCATTTGCTCAATTGCATTCATTTAAGTTCATTAAGTTATTGTGATTTCAAACCTTTCGGTGATTGATTTGAGCACTATGGCTAGCTATAGAGCGTGATTGCATCTGTCTGAGTAGGTGCAATCATTCTAGAGACCACCTAGCATTGGAGGCATGGTAGGGTTTCAAAACTTTTGACTATTTTTGCCCGACTTTGCTCAATTTTTCAAAAAAAATTCAGAGCCAACTTTTTAAACTATCGCACAATTGTTTTTTGACTTTGTCGCATTCGTGCTAATTGTTGCAAATACATTTTAAGTATGTCGCAAGCATCTTAGTGTTGCACACTATTTTCAATTGTGTCGCATTGGACTGCCAAATTTGCATTAGTGATAAATGTTGTGCATAGGTGATACTTATCTCGCATAAGTTATAAATGTTTCACAGAGGTTCTAAATGAGTTGTATGCATTTGAAATATTTTGCAATCGTTGGTTTAGTTGATGCATGTTTTGAAATTTTATCATGTGAATCCTTATATCTGATACATTCATCATTTTTTCTATGCAGGAGACATTGGGTGTGCTCGCATGTATGTAGATGAGACCTAGTGGACTTGATCTTCGGTATCAATTGTTTCTTGATGATATTGCTTTGATTTGTCATCTGGGTTTATATCATGCACTTCACTTGCCTGAGGTTACGACCAATAGGGCCTTGATCACTTCTTTAGTTGAGCGGTGGCATTGTGAGACATGCTCATTTCATTTTCCCACTGGTGAGACCTCAATTACCTTGGCATATGTATGGCATATTCTGCACATTCCAATACATGGTGAGCAAGTGGTGTATGATCAAAGGACCAAGATTAGAAGACTGTGTCAACTTTTTGAGTGTGAGGAAAAAGATATTCCTTTGAGAAGATGATATGATATTTCATGGATTCAGCTAGAGGAGGCATATGATGACTTGACAATTGTACTATGCAGTCAAATAGGAGAGCTTTTGATACCTGACAAGAGATGTCATGGATTCCTAGTTGGATGGGGCCAGGTTATATATGGGTGTCGGTTGTTACAACTTACTTTGCTTGGGTGGCTCATGAGGTTTTTGATTGGGGTGCATGCATACAACTTCATGTAGCGGCTATTGAGTTTGATTCACTGAGAGGAGTCCAGTGGGGTTGGGCTATAGGAGTAGCAGATCCAGGGATTACAACTATAGTACCCCTACTCATTTGGACTCATATTTTATTCTTGTTGTTTTCAGTGGATACATTACCATGTTTTGTTATTAAAACTTATATGACATTATTTCATGCTTTATATGGATATGAGATGCATAATTTATCTACAGAATTTTAATACTTATGATTTATGGCATTTTATGGATTATTGCTATGTACTGACACTTTACTTTAACTATGCAATGTGGAATTATATGCTGTGTGTTTGCGAGTGTATTGGATGCAAGGTGACGATTTTCCATCACTCATTTCGGTGAGATAGGGAACGTCGCAATTCTCCTTCATCGGTGTGTATGCCATGTTTTCTATATTGTATATACGCATGTGTGGTTCAGTGATGCAAGATATTGTAGGTACAAGTACCGGGTAGGTACGGTGTATTGTCTCCACCTGGCTTCACAGGTTTGAGCGTACCTTATATTTTCTGATGGAAGTGGAGGAGATAGTAGTTGACCCTATTTTATTCAGTTACACTCGTGTGAGTGTCATCAGTCGGTCGTCTAGTCAGTTTGTTCGGCCTTCGTATTTTGTTGTTTGATCTTTTATGAGTTTTTGCTTGAGTTTTACTCAGTTTGTGTGTTTAATGATTTTAATTATTGCATGTTATGTTTTACTTGTCTATGAAGGGTGAAAAATTGTTGATAATGTGAATTAAATAGTGATGCTAGGATTTAATGTCCTTCATGTAGAAGTAGGTGAATTATCGAAACTATGTTCGATGTTTGGTTACATGTATTTTATATGTAGATTCAAACTCACACACACACACACACACACACACACACACACACACACACACACACATATATATATACGTGTAGGTAATTAGGATTCATGTTCAATTATGTTGATTATTTTAATAGGATTATTGGGAAGTTGAATAAATTAGAGTTTACAATATAACGTACCATATATGTATAGAATGATTGATTTTTAATTAATCATTTTTTTTATATTGATGCAAGTTAAATATATTTGGTAGTTAAATAACTATAAAATCGATCGTATATATATATATATATATATAAACAATTATCGTGAAATATGATTACTTCATGAATTTTGTTTATATCTACCTAATCATTTGAGAGTAAATATATATACGTATTATATATATGTATATAAATCGACCATATACTTGTATGAATCGACCATATACAAATATATAAATATGTAATTATGATATATAAAAAAACATATTTTTAAAAATTATAAATATCGTTTTAATGAAAAACCAAAATATATATTTACATATATATTTAATTTATTAAATAAAGATTAATGTTTAATGTATATATATATATATATATATATATATATATATATATATATATATATATATATATATATATATATATATATATATATATATATATTAGTCATTAATTATATATATTAAAAATATAATAAAAAAATTAAAATAAATTAAAATAAATTAAAAAAAAAACTTAAAACATTATTATAAAGGAAGGTGGCGGGTGAAGGAAGTCTTTGTTTTAGAGAATTAAAGGATAGAGAGGGTGGTCGATGGTAATATCAACCACCCCCCTTATAAAAGGGAGGGATCAGTATTACCACCGACCACCCTCCTCCCTTTTATTATACATGCCCTCCTCCCTTTGTAATATTTCATACTCCACGTGGAAGCCACGTTGCAAGTAAGCATAAAACACGATTGGTATTGTTGTTCCATGCACCACGTTGCAATTAAAAAAAACAAAAATTTACAACCATTCCATTAAGATAGGTAGGGGTAGGAATTAATGTTAGTATTAACATGGAAATAACGTGGCTCACTAGCCCACGTAAACCCACCCATATCCACCATGAACGACGGTAATGTAACTTCTCCATCCAAATAGATCATGAGGTACGTGGATCTGCATTCAATATCTAGCACTTGTTGTTAAGCCAACCATAATGGAGTCATAGAAGATAGGTAGACATGGAGTAGAGATGAGTAGTTCTGTTAATTGTTTAAAATAATCGATGCATAGCTTAGTCGACATGTATGTAATCCCTTAGAGTTGTAAATCAATTAGAACTAAAAGAGAGTTTTATGAGTATCAGAGGTGTCGATGTCATGGCTAACTTAAAGCTAAGGTTATAGCAACCGATGTAGAAGGAGAGTGGTATAAGTAATAGTGAAGACACATTCATTCGGATCCAAGGAAGAATGGTAGACTCAGGAGGAAAGAATAGAATAAAGGAAAGAGTGGAATAGAGGAAAGAGTGGAATAGAGGAGAAAAATAGAATAGGATAGAGAGATAGAGAGGATACTTTTGAAGTATCAAAGAGAGTTAGTTTTGAGATAGAGTTGGGAGTATATTGGAGATAGGTTCGCAAGCAAGGCACGTTACTATTTGGTGGGAGGGCGTTGAGGTCTTGGAAACCGGTCAAGATTACAAGAAGTCAGAAATTTCTTTAATTTTGGCTTATTATTTACGAAAGTTTTTGTTATAAGTTATGATTATGATCCTGCTTATATTATGGTTATGGAAAGGTATCATTAGTCATTTGCGATAGTTAAATGAAAAATCATACGGTTTTAGATGAAATTAAGTTATTAGTTATAGTAGTCGAATTTTGTTTAAATGATTAGAATATTGCAGTTTAAGAACATATTGCACACTTTTTATTATATGAAAGAAATTTATGCTTGCGTTCAGAACCTAGGTATTAAGACTTATTAGTCGCTTCTCTAGGAGAGTTTGGGGAGTAATGGCTTACTATTGAAACATTAGGTTTATGACTTATTAAATAGTGTATTAATATAGTTGTAATTCTTATTTTCTGGAAGTCTTTATTTGCAAGTTGGTTATGCATTTGACTGTTTTAAGGAAAGATTGCCTGTGTTAGGATCATGTGAAAATGGTGTTTTCTGTCAAGTTTAAATTCCAATTCTTATTACATTATCGTTGTGTCCTATGTTATTATGTTTTCTTGGTCAGGTGTCGATGTATAACTTTATGGATGTGAGCCATTGTGTGTTTTGTCCAAATGGTCAACCTTTGGTTAGTAAATCGTGTATCCTTCACCTGTGGTTTGTCAGGATTAGGTATGGTTGTCTGTTTTGCCATAGAGTTCTCGTAGAGAGACTTTTCCTATAGTGTCCTATGAGAGAGAGTGGCTTCCGAGTGGGGGCCGTGCCCGAAGTGGATGACAGGATAACCCGTCGAAAGTCAGTTAAAAAGTGATAACCTAAAAATTGATTTGGGATGGGTGAGATAAACATTAATTAAGATAATGTGCCTCGTGCATAGGTGTAGTGTTTGTACAGGGCTCATAATGTTACGAGAAGGCCTGGAATGACAAACTTACCACCTTGTCTTCATGAAAGGATTGGTAGGGTCCGCATGAGACTTAATTGGAGTCGGAAGTCAGGAGAGGTTACCAGGACAGAGAGCCGAGACCTAGGAGGTTGTACCATGGTATCCATCTTAAGCTATGCGATGACACTCTCTCCTTAGAGTCACTAGTGTTTGTGAGTTGAGTCAGATGAATGTTTGTGGAGTCATGTATTTCTTTTGTACTTGTCTTACTTTACTTGCTTGAGGGTTTTCTACTATCTCCTAGCATGGAGGGGTGGTTCCATTTCGAAATCACATGGTCAGGTGGTAGTGCCACTTCCCATCGGATGTTCTAGAATGTATCTTTAGGTGAGGAAGGGCTTTGTTGATGTTCTTGGTTCAGGGTTCATGTACCAGCTCTTGTTCATGATCATTGTTCAGTTGAAACCTTTTGGTCATTGCATCAAAATTTTATGTAACCTTCATATTGTAACGTTGTAATTCATGGTATTTTTGTAAACATGTATTTATGGATATTGGAAAAAAGTAATCATTGGAATGTATGTTGATTCAGTTGTTTTTAATCTTTTGTATATATAAAATGAATGCATTGTAGTACTCTGATTCTTTCATTATGGAAATTAGATTTATGTGTTGATTTCATCATAAACATTTAATTTTCCTAATTAGCTGAACAATAGGATTTTCCGTGGTGTTAATATAATCTACGAAGTAATCTTCATTGGTAACCCTTAGGGAATCAAGTGTAGACTTCTGTTGTGTTATAGACGTGCAATGGTTATAATTAGTGCACTTGTTCTTTTAAAAAAAATATTTATTTCACCCTTTAGTTGCCTAGATTGTGTTGTTTTCCTTTAGGGTTTCTGACGGGGCATTACATTTGGTATCAGAGCCAAGTTTCAACACTGGGTACTTTGGGTTTGTAGTGTGCCTATTCAACTTGACCTTTTTGCTTAGGTCTTAATGTTTGTGATTCCGTTGTTTATCCTTGCCATAGATCTAAACTGTTTTCTCTTTTGTAGTGCTATGTCATGGCTAGGAGAGCTAGGGGAGGTGGTCATATGGGTGGTCACAATAGAGGTAGAGGTGGAGGCAGAGGTGGAGGACGGGGCCGTGGTTCTGATCATCATAGTCCTTCACCACCACCTACTCATGTTAGTGTTGAGACGAAACAGTCAGTTCATCAGGATTCACCGCATGCAAAAGAACAGGTTCCCAAAAGGGATGAGTTGAGACAGATGTTTCAGGAGGTTCTTGCTAGGTTAGGTCCCAAGCCTTAGGTTGATCAACTAGTTCTAGAGGAGAGAGAGAGAGAGAACGATCACCCAGGAGGAGGGAGATTGCAGTTAATGGAGATCCAGCTTCCTTGGGTCACATAAAGGACTTGATGAGGTCCAACCCTCCTTACTTTGATGGTATGGGTACTGGTCTCAAGGTAGAGACTTGGCTTATCAGTCTGGATCGATGTTTTGCTATGTTTCGATATAGTAGCAACACCAAGGCGAGATGTGCTATTATGCGTCTTGAAAACTTTGCTTCGATCTAGTGGAGACTAGAGGAGGAGAAGATCGGTGTGTGCATTAACACCATGACATGGGAGCTATTTATACAAAGATTCAGGGAACGGTTTCTCTCACCCCAATGGAGACAGACTCGGGCAGATGAGTTCCACGATCTATGTCAATATGGTATGACAGTAGACCATTATGAGCACAAGTTCTATGAGCTCAAGTAGTATGCTAGGATTGGTAATGATGAGGCTATGCTTGTACAACACTTCCTGAGGGGTTTCAATGACCGCATTAGTGGAGGTGTTAGGGTGTTTGAGCCAATTTCAGTGGAGATAGCCATGGCAAAAGCCAGATTACTTGAGTTGAACCTTAGTCATGCACTTGGTGGTTAGCCAGGTGTGCAGATAGGGAGTGCACCTTCCAGTGGGCATAGAGCTCGTTGGAATCAGTCTCAGTGAACTGCATCTTTTAGGACTCCTCAGGCACCCGCTAAGGGTGGACAACAGTAGCAACTGTCGAAACCGAAACAATTTCAGGGCCCTATAATACAATCCTTGCAGAGTGAATCTCACACCCCTAGCCAAGGAAGTTTCCAGTAGTTTAGTGGACCAACAGGTAATAGAGGACCCGATAGAGGAGCTTGCTTCTCTTGTGGGCAGTTTGGTCACAGAGCTGTGCAGTGCCCTCAACGTTTCCACAATATAGGAAGTTAGAGGCCAGCAACATCAGAGCCTACAGGGGGAGATTCAGGGAGATCCCATAGAGTGTTTTCAGCGGTGGATGACTGCCAAGTTGATCCTCAAGGTTCACACCATCGACCAGGTAAGGGTCCTATGGGACCCAAATGATGAGACCTCGACAACTTGGGGGGATGCAACAAAGATGAGAGAGTTGTATTCTTATTTGTTTTAGGCTTCCAGGAGTAAGCCTAGTTTTGCGGGGGAGAATGTAGTACCCCTACTCGTTTGGACTCATATTTTATTCTTGTTGTTTTCAATGGATACATTACCATGTTTTGATATTCAGACTTATATGACATTATTTCATGCTTTATATGGATATGAGGTGCATAATTTATTTGCAGTATTTTAGTACTTATGATTTATGGCATTTTATGGATTATTGCTATGTACTGACACTTTACTTTAACTATGCAATGTGGAATTATATGCTATGTGTCTGCAAGTGTATTGGATACAAGGGGACAATTTTCCTTCACTCATTTCGGTGAGACAGGGAACATCGCAATTCTCCTTCATCGGTGTGTATGCTATGTTTTCTATATTGTATATATGCATGTGTGGTTCGGTGATGCAGGATATTGCAGGTACAAGTACCGGGTAGGTACGTGGTATCGTCTCCACCTGGCTTCACAGGTCTGAGTGTGCCTTATATTTTCTGATGGAAGTGGAGGAGATAGTAGTTGACCCTATTTTATTCAGTTACACTCGTGTGAGTATCATCAATTGGTCGTCCGGTCAGTTTGTTCGGCCTTTGTATTTTGTTGTTTGATCTTTTATGAGTTTTTGCTTGAGTTTTACACAGTTTGTGTGTTTAATGATTTTAATTATTGCATGTTATGTTTTACTTGTCTATGAAGGGTGAAAAATTGTTGATAATGTGAATTAAATAGTGATGCTAGGATTTAACCTCCTTCATGTAGAAGTAGGTGAATTATCGAAACTATGTTCGATGTTTAGTTATACGTATTTTATATGTAGATTCAAACTCGGACATATACATATATATATACGTGTAAGTAATTAGGAGTCATGTTCAAT
This sequence comes from Cryptomeria japonica, assembly GCF_030272615.1. Lineage (NCBI taxonomy): Eukaryota > Viridiplantae > Streptophyta > Pinopsida > Cupressales > Cupressaceae > Cryptomeria > Cryptomeria japonica. The sequence goes on from NC_081411.1 coordinate 400,632,856, forward strand.
TATGTTGATTATTTTAATAGGATTATTGGGAAGTTGAATAAATTAGAGTTTACAATATAACGTACCATATATGTATAGAATGATTGATTTTTAATTAATCGTTTTGTTATATTGATGCAAGTTAAATATATTTGGTAGTTAAATAACTGTGAAATTGATTGTATATATATATAAACAATTATCATGAAATATGATTACTTCATGAATTTTGTTTATATCTACCTAATCATTTGAGAGTAAATATATATACGTATTATATATATGTATATGAATCGACCATATACTTGTATGAATCGACCATATACAAATATATAAATATTTTATTATGATATATAAAAAAACATATTTTTAAAAATTATAAATGTTGTTTTAATGAAAAACCGAAATATATATTTACATATATATTTAATTTATTAAATAAAGATTAATATTTAAAAATATATATATATTTATATATATATTAGTCAGTAATTATATATATTAAAAATATAATAAAAAAATTAAAATAAATTTAAAAAAAAACTAAAAAAATTATTATAAAGGAAGGTAGCGAGTGAAGGAAGTCTTTGTTTTAGAGAATTAAAGGATAGAGAGGGTGGTCGATGGTAATATCCACCACCCCCCTTATAAAAGGGAGGGGTCGGTATTACCACCGACCACCCTCCTCCCTTTTATTATACATGCCCTCCTCCCTTTGTAATGTTTCATACTCCACGTGGAAGCCACGTTGCAAGTAAGTATAAAACACGATGGGTATTGTTGTCCCATGCACCGCGTTGCAATAAAAAGACAAATCAATTTGCAACCATGTCCATTAAGATAGGTAGGGGTAGAAATTAATGTTAGTATTAACTTGGAATAACGTGGTTCACCAACCCACATAAACCCACCCATATCCACCATGAACGATGGTAATGTAAATTCTCCAACCAAATAGATCGCGAGGTACGTGGATCGGCATTCAATATCTAGCACTTGTTGTTAAGCCAACCATAATGGAGTCATGGAAGATAGGTAGATGTGGAGCAGAGGTGAGCAGTTCTGTTAATTGTTTAAAATAATCGATGCATAGCTTAGTTGACATGTATGTAATCCCTTAGAGTTGTAAATCAATTAGAACTAAAAGAGAGTTTTATGAGTATCAGAGGTGTCGATGTCATGGCTAACTTAAAGCCAAGGTTATAGAAACCGATGTAGAAGGAGAGTAGTATAAATAATAGTGAAGACACACTCATTTGGATCCAAGGAAGAATGGTAGACTCAAGAGGAAAGAATAGAATAGAGGAAAGAGTGGAATAGAGGAAGGAATAGAATATAGGAGAAAAATAGAATAGGATAGAGAGATAGAGAGGATACTTTTGAAGTATCAAAGAGAGTTAGTTTTGAGATAGAGTTGGGAGTATATTGGAGATAGGTTCGCAAGCAATGCGCGTTACTATTTGGTGGAAGGGCATCGAGGTCTTGGAAACCGGTCAAGATTACAAGATGTCAGAAATTTCTTTAGTTTTGGCTTATTATTTACGGAAGTTTTTGTTATAAGTTATGATTATGATCTTGCTTATATTATGGTTATGGAAAGGTATCATTAGTCGTTTGGCATAGTTAAATGAAAAATCATAGGGTTTTAGATGTAATTAAGTTATTAGCTATAGTAGTTGAATTTTGTTTAAATGATTAGAATATTGAAGTTTAAGAAAATATTGCACACTTTTTATTATATGAAAGAAATTTATGATTGCGTTCATAACCTAGGTATTAAGACTTATTAGTCACTTCTCTAGGAGAGTTTGGGGAGTAATGGCTTATTGTTGAAACATTAGATTTATGATTTATTAAATAGTGTATTAATATAGTTGTAATTCTTATTTTCTGGAAGTCTTTATTTTCAAGTTGTTTATGCATTTGACTGTTTTAAGGAAAGATTGCCTGTGTTAGGATCATGTGAAAATGGTGTTTTCTGTCAAGTTTAAATTCCAATTCTTGTTACATTATCATTGTGTCCTATGTTATTATGTTTCCTTGGTTAGGTGTCGATGTATAACTTTATGGATGTGAGCCATTGTGTGTTTTGTCCAAATGGTCAACCTTTGGTTAGTAAATCGTGTATCCTTTACCTGTGGTTTGTCAGGATTAGGTATGGTTGTCTGTTTCACCATAGAGTTCTCGTAGAGAGACTTTTCCTGTAGTGTCCTATGAGAGAGTGGCTTTTGAGCGGGGGCCGTGCCTGAAGTGGATGACAGGATAACCCGTCGAAAGTCAGTTAAAAAGTGATAACCTAAAAATTGATTTGGGATGGGTGAGATAAACATTAATTAAGATAATGTGCCTCATGCATAGGTGTAGTGCTTGTACAGGGCTCATAATGTTACGAGAAGGTCTGGAATGGCAAACTTACCACCTTGTCTTCATGAAAGGATTGGTAGGGTCCGCATGAGACTTAATTGGAGCTAGAAGCCGGGAGAGGTTACCAGGACAGAGAGCCGAGACCTAGGAGGCTGTACCATGGTATCCATCTTAAGCTATGCAATGACACTCTCTCCTTACAGTCACTAGTATTTGTGAGTTGAGTCACATGAATGTTTGTAGAGTCATGTATTTCTTTCGTACTTGTCTTACTTTACGTGCTTGAGGGTTTTCTACTATCTCCTAGCACGAAGGGGTGGTAGTGGCACTTCCCATCAAATGTTCTAGAATGTATCTTCAGGCGAGGAAGGGCTTCGCTGATGTTCTTGGTTCGGGGTTCATGTACTAGCTCTTGTTCATGATCATTGTTCAGTTGAAACCTTTTGGTCATTGCATCAAACCATTATGTAACCTTCATATTCTAACATTGTAATTCATGGTATTTTTGTAAACATGTATTTATGGATATTGGAAAAAAGTAATCATTGGAATGTATGTTGATTCAGTTGTATTTAATCTTTTGTATATATAAAATGAATGCATTGTAGTACTTTGATTCTTTCATTATGGAAATTAGATTTATGTGTTGATTTCATCATAAACATTTAATTTTCCTAATTAGCTGAACAATAGGATTTTCCGTGGTGTTAATATAATCTACGAAGTAATCTTCATTGGTAACCCTTAGGGAATCAGGTGTAGACTTCCATTGTGTTATTAGACGTGCAATGGTTATAATTAGTGCACTTGTTCTTTTAAAAAAAAATTTATTTCACCCTTTAGTTGCCTAGATTGTGTTGTTTTCCTTTAGGGTTTCTGACGGGGCATTACATTTGGTATCAGAGCCATGTTTCAACATTGGGTACTTTGGGTTTGTAGTGTGCCTATTCAACTTGACCTTTTTACTTAGGTCTTAATGTTTGTGATTCCCTTGTTTATCCTTGCCATAGATCTAAACCGTTTTCTCTTTTTTAGTGCTATGTCATGGCCAGGAGAGCTAGGGGAGGTGGTCGTATGGGTGGTCGCAATAGAGGTAGAAGTGGAGGCAGAGGTGGAGGACGGGGCCGTGGTTCTGATCATCATAGTCCTTCACCACCACCTACTCATGTTAGTGTTGAGCTAGAACAGTCTGTTCATCAAGATTCACCGCATGCAGAAGAACAGGTTCCCGAAAGGGATGAGTTGAGACAGATGTTTTAGGAGGTTCTTGCTAGGTTAGGTCCTAGGCATTAGGTTGATCAACCAGTTCAAGAGGAGAGAGATAGAGAGAAAGATCACCCAGGAGGAGGGAGATTGCAGTTAATGGAGATCCAGCTTCCTTGGGTCACATAAAGTTCTTGATGAGGTCCAACCCTCCTTACTTTGATGGTATGGGTACCGGTCTCGAGGCAGAGACTTGGCTTATAGGTGTGGATTGATGTTTTGCTATGTTTCCATATAGTAGAAACACCAAGGCGAGATGTGCTATTATGCATCTCAAAAACTTTGCTTCGATCTGGTGGAGACTAGAGGAGGAGAAGATCAGTGTGTGCATTAACACCATGACATGGGAGCTATTTCTAGTGAGATTTAGGGCACGGTTTCTCTCACCCCAGTGGAGACAGACTCGTGCAGATGAGTGCCATGATCTATGTCAATATGGTATGACAGTAGACCAGTATGAGCATAGCTTCTATGAGCTCAAGCAGTATGTTGGGATTGGTAATGATGAGGCTATGCTTGCACATTACTTCCTGAGGGGTTTGAATGACTGCATTAGTGGAGGTGTTAGGGTGTTTGAGCGAATTTGAGTGGAGATAGCCATGGCAAAAGCTAGATTAGTTGAGTTGAACCTTAGCCATGCACTTGGTGGTCAGCCAGGTGTACAGATAGGGAGTGCACCTTCTAGTGGGAATAGAGCTCGAGGGAATCAGTCTTAGTCAGTTGCACCGTTTAGGACTCCTCAGGCACCCACTAAGGGTGGACAACAATAGCAACTGTCGAAACCAAAACAATTTCAGGGCCCTATAAGACAGTCCTCGTAGAGTGAATCTCACACCCCTAGCCAAGGAAGTTTCCAGTAGCTTAGTGGACCAATAGGTAATAGAGGACCCAGTAGAGAAGCTTGCTTCTCTTGTGGGCAGTTTGGTCATAGAGCTACGCAGTGCCCTCAGCGTTTCCATAATATAGGAAGTCAGAGGCTAGCAACATTAGAGCCTACAGTGGGAGATACAGGGAGATCCCATAGAGTTTTTTCAGCAATGGATGACTGCCAAGTTGATCCTCAAGGGTCGCACCATCAACTAGGTAAGGGTCCTATGGGACCCAAACGATGAGACCTCGACAACTTGGGGGGATGCAACGAAGATGAGAGAGTTGTATTCTTATTTGTTTTAGGCTTCCAGGAGTAAGCCTAGTTTTGTGGGGGAGAATGTAGTACCCCTACTCGTTTGGACTTATATTTTATTCTTGTTGTTTTCAGTGGATACATTACCATGTTTTGTTATTCAAACTTATATGACATTATTTCATGCTTTATATGGATATGAGATGCATAATTTATTTGCAGTATTTCAATACTTATGATTTATGGCATTTTATGGATTATTGCTATGTACTGACACTTTACTTTAACTATGCAATGTGGAATTATATGCTATGTGTTTGCGAGTGTATTGGATGCAAGGGGACGATTTTCCTTCACTCATATCGGTCAGACAGGGAATGTCGTGATTCTCCTTCATCGGTGTGTATGTCATGTTTTCTATATTGTATATACGCATGTGTGGTTCGGTGATGCAGGATATTGTAGGTACAAGTACCGGGTAGGTACGGGGTATCGTCTCCACCTGGCTTCACAGGTCTGAGTGTGCCTTATATTTTCCGATGGAAGTGGAGGAGATTGTAGTTGACCCTATTTTATTCAGTTACACTCGTGTGAGTGTCGTCAGTTGGTCGTCCGATCAGTTTGTTCGACCTTCCTATTTTGTTGTTTGATCTTTTATGAGTTTTTGCTTGAGTTTTACTCGGTTTGTGTGTTTAATGATTTTAATTATTGCATGTTATGTTTTACTTTTCTATGAAGGGTGAAAAATTGTTGATAATGTGAATTAAATAGTGACGCTAGGATTTAACGTCCTTCATGTAGAAGTAGGTGAATTATCGAAACTATGTTCGATGTTTGGTTATACGTATTTTATATGTAGATTCAAACTCGGACATATACATATATATATACGTGTAGGTAATTAGGAGTCATGTTCAATTATGTTGATTATTTTAATAGGATTATTGGGAAGTTGAATAAATTAGAGTTTACAATATAACGTACCATATATGTATAGAATGATTGATTTTTAATTAATCATTTTTTTTATATTGATGCAAGTTAAATATATTTGGTAGTTAAATAACTATAAAATCGATCGTATATATATATATAAACAATTATCGTGAAATATGATTACTTCATGAATTTTGTTTATATCTACCTAATCATTTGAGAGTAAATATATATACGTATTATATATATGTATATGAATCGACCATATACAAATATATAAATATGTAATTATGATATATAAAAAAACATATTTTTTTAAATTTTAAATATCGTTTTAATGAAAAACCAAAATATATATTTACATATATATTTAATTTATTAAATAAAGATTAATGTTTAATATATATATATATATATATATATATATATATATATATATATATGAGTCATTAATTATATATATTAAAAATATAATAAAAAAATTAAAATAAATTAAAAAAAAACTAAAAAAATTATTATAAAGGAAGGTGGCGGGTGAAGGAAGTCTTTGTTTTAGAGAATTAAAGGATAGAGAGGGTAGTCGATGGTAATATCGACCACGCCCCTTACAAAAGGGAGGGGTCGGTATTATCACCGACCACCCTCCTCCCTTTGTAATGTTTCGTACTCCACGTGGAAGCCACGTTGCAAATAAGCATAAAACACGATGGGTATTGCTGTTCCATGCACCATGTTGCAATAAAAAAAAAAAATCAATTTGCAACCATGTCCATTAAGATAGGTAGGGGTAGGAATTAATGTATGGGTAGGAATTAATGTTAGTATTAACTTGGAAATAACGTGGTTCACCAGCCCACGTAAACCCACCCATATCCACCATGAACGATGGTAATGTAACTTCTCCATCCAAATAGATCGCGAGGTACGTGGATTTGCATTCAATATCTAGCACTTGTTGTTAAGCCAACCATAATGGAGTCATAGAAGATAGGTAGACGTGGAGTAGAGGTGAGCAGTTCTGTTAATTGTTTAAAATAATCGATGCATAGCTTAGTCGACATGTATGTAACCCCTTAGAGTTGTAAATCAATTAGAACTAAAAGAGAGTTTTATGAGTATCAGAGGTGTCGATGTCATGGCTAACTTAAAGCCAAGGTTATAACAACCGATGTAGAAGGAGAGTAGTATAAATAATAGTGAAGACACACTCATTTGGATCCAAGGAAGAACGGTAGACTCAAGAGGAAATAATAGAATAGAGGAAAGAGTGGAATAGAGGAAAGAATAGAATATAGGAGGAAAATAGAATAGGATAGAGAGATAGAGAGGATACTTTTGAAGTATCAAAGAGAGTTAGTTTTGAGATAGAGTTGGGAGTATATTGGAGATAGGTTCGCAAGAAAGCCGCGTTACTATTTGGCGGAAGGGCGTCGAGGTCTTGGAAACCGGTCAAGATTACAAGAGGTCAGAAATTTCTTTAGTTTTGGCTTGTTATTTACGGAAGTTTTTGTTATAAGTTATGATTATGATCTTGCTTATATTATGGTTATGGAAAGGTATCATTAGTCGTTTGGGATAGTTAAATGAAAAATCATAGGGTGTTAGATGTAATTAAGTTATTAGCTATAGTAGTGGAATTTTGTTTAAATGATTAGAATATTGCAGTTTAAGAAAATATTGCACACTTTTTATTATATGAAAGAAATTTATGCTTGCGTTCAGAACCTAGGTATTAAGACTTATTAGTCGCTTCTCTAGGAGAGTTTGGGGAGTAATGGCTTATTGTTGAAACATTAGGTTTATGACTTATTAAATAGTGTATTAATATAGTTGTAATAGTTATTTACTGGAAGTCTTTATTTTCAAGTTGTTTATGCATTTGACTGTTTTAAGGAAAGATTGCCTGTGTTAGGATCATTGTGTCCTATGTTATTATGTTTCCTTGGTCAGGTGTCGATGTATAACTTTATGGATGTGAGCCATTGTGTGTTTTGTCCAAATGGTCAACCTTTGGTTAGTAAATCGTGTATCCTTCACCTGTGGTTTGTCAGGATTAGGTATGGTTGTCTATTTCGCCATAGAGTTCTCGTAGAGAGACTTTTCCTGTAGTGTCCTATGAGAGAGAGTGGCTTTCGAGTGGGGGCCATGCCCGAAGTGGATGACAAGATAACCCGTCAAAAGTCATTTAGAAAGTGATAACCTAAAAATTGATTTGGGATGGGTGAGAAAAACATTAATTAAGATAATGTGCCTCGTGCATAGGTGTAGTGCTTGTACAGAGCTCATAATGTTACGAGAAGGCCTGGAATGGAAACTTACCACCTTGTCTTCATGAAAGGATTGGTAGGGTCCGCATGAGACTTAATTGGAGCCGGAAGCCGGGAGAGGTTACTAGGATAGAGAGTCGAGACCTAGGAGGTTGTACCATGGTATCCATCTTAAGCTATGCGATGACACTCTCTCCTTAGAGTCACTAGTGTTTGTGAGTTGAGTCACATGAATGTTTGCGGAGTCATGTATTTCTTTCGTACTTGTCTTACTTTACTTGCTCGAGGGTTTTCTACTATCTCCTAGCATGGAGGGGTGGTTCCATTTCGGGATCACATGGTTGGGTGGTAGTGCCACTTCCCATCGGATGTTCTAGAATGTATCTTCAGGCGAGGAAGGGCTTCGCTGATGTTCTTGGTTTGGGGTTCATGTACCAGCTCTTATTCGTGATCATTGTTCAGTTGAAACCTTTTGGTCATTGCATCAAAATTTTATGTAACCTTCATATTGTAACATTATAATTCATGGTATTTTTGTAAACATGTATTTATGGTTATTGGAAAAAAGTAATCATTGGAATGTATGTTGATTCAGTTGTTTTTAATCTTTTGTATATATAAAATGAATGCATTGTAGTACTTTGATTCTTTCATTATGGAAATTAGATTTATGTGTTGATTTCATCATAAACATTTAATTTTCCTAATTAGCTGAACAATAGGATTTTCCGTGGTGTTAATATAATCTATGAAGTAATCTTCATTGGTAACCCTTAGGGAATCAGGTGTAGACTTCCGCTGTGTTATTAGATGTGCAGTGGTTATAATTAGTCCACTTGTTCTTTTAAAAAAAAAAATTATTTCACCCTTTAGTTGCCTAGATTGTGTTGTTTTCCTTTAGGGTTTCTGATGGGGCATTACAACAACACAATATGATGCATGTTGGTTGAGGCATAGGCCTCTCCCATTGATAGATCTGACCATGTCGATCACTCCTTAGTAAATACGACACCAAAGACATCCGAGGGGAGATGATGGGGGAGATAGAGGGGATGGAGGGGGAGGTGGAGAAAAGGGTAGGGGAGTAGTTATGACCATCGCTACTATGTGAGGAGGTGGAGATAAGGGTGAAGAGGGAGGGGATGAGGGAGAGGAGGACATTGGTGGTGACACCAGTTCCAGTAGTAGTGAGAGTGATGATTATTCTTCCTCAAGATCATCAAGCAGTGAGGGAGATAAGAGCTCTCTAAACACTGATATGCCAGAGCTCAAGGATGTACTTTCTATCCTAGCATGTGGATAGGGAGAGAGGGATGATGATGGCGATTATCTGTAGGTCCTTTGAGCGCAGATCCAAAGTCTAGAGGATTCTCTAGCTATAGAGAAGTAGAGATAGAGAAATGATCATGCCTTAGTTTGATAGGTGCAACAGGCGTGCATTCAAGAGAGAGATCATCTCTAGAGGGAGCATGATGATGTTGTATAGAGGACTTATTGGTATTGGATGCCTATGATCAACAGTTTGGTCCTAGTATAGAAATATGGACATAGGTTGACAAAATTTTTGATGCTACCCAGGAGGCTTTATATTATAGATAGCTTTATGAGGAGGTTGTTCTTAAGGATCAGAGAGCACCTAGCTATCATGCATACAGGTCTCGAAGTAGATCTAGTAGATCTACATTTCGAAAATAGCACTGTGGGAGTTATGGGTCCACCTCAGGTGCCATTGGGACATCCTAGAGTATGATTGAGCAGGCAGGATCCTCCAACGGATATAGGTAGTGTCAGTTGACACCTTGTTTATTATGTTATATGAGCCTTCAAGTAGTTCATTGTATTCTGACACATTACCATTATATATATATATATATATATATATATATATATATGCAGTTTTGGCAGTGGTCTTATATGCATGTGCTCTATTTATGTGATGCATGATTCTATATACTTTCTATGATGCACTTTGTTTGATTTGGTTAAAAATGTATGCATGATTCTACATAAAAAAAAACTATGATGATGCCATGATGCCATGATGCATGATGTTTTAAAATGGTTTAAATGCATTAATTGAATGGATCTAAGTGAATACTATAGTATAATGCAATTAATAATGTGCGTGGTTAAATGGAATGAGTTTAAATGATTGTGTTTTTAAAATGAATTGTATGTCACTATATGAAATGAATTAATACAACTAAATGCATGAATGTAAATGAATATAAATGCACACAAGTATATGATAATTAATCTTTTTTCTTTTTGAAATATGCCAGAATGTTGTTTGCTTACTTGGCTTGATTAACTAAGAAGAAATGTTAGTAGGGTAAACAAGTGAATTGATGAAAGAACGTGATAGATGAAATGAATTGGTAAGAGACAGATCAATAAGATGAGAAATTGAAAAGATCGGAGATGATAAAAAAACCAATTTGTGTGTCTTTATTCATAGCACAATATATTCATCATTGAGACTTATTATGTAGCAATGGAGCTTTGCACAACAGGGTATGAGGAACCAAGGTGTAAAAATATCTCATTGGAGAAATAAACAATTAGTAGGCAAGGAGCGAACCCCTTTATTCTGGTTATAGCACCAAGGGTTGAGGTATGTGCGATAGTCACAAGCATAGTTATCCTTGACTTTATTTTTGCATAGGATACTTTTTGAATGAATGTACCAACACAGACACCCAATGGTACTATTGTCCTAGAAATTCATAGGTTCACACCAAAAACAACAAACAAAGAATTGATCATGCCCATCACAACTCCTCTACTCACTTGAGGACATCCTTGAGTAGTATAGGAACATAATTTGTCATCAACTGATAAAAGATAAAGACTAACTTGGGCAAAATCCAGCAACCATACTGATCTATGCCTTTGTTTTGATTTCTTGATGTGATGGTTGATAATGTCTAGTTTCAGAGACTTGAATACCCCATGTAAGACTAATTTGTCTGGGTTCGAGTGTACCCTTCCTTGTTTAAGACAATGATGATGATTGATATGGTTGGTTGATACGATTGATAAGAAATTTTGATCAGTTTGATTACAGATGTTGGTAAGATAGATTTATCCTTTTGGTAACTTTGTGTGAAGTATTTGTTGGGTATCTATTGGGATGTCTAATTTTTTTACGAGATATTTTATTGCAAGGTTTTGATTGTTTTTTTCAATTTTTAGTTCTTTTAAAGATATTTTCAATGTTTTTGTGCTTTTTTTTTCAAGACTTTATTTGAATGTTTTTGTGATTTTTTTTTAAGACATTATTTGATTTTTATGAATTTTTTAAAGACTATATTTGATTTTTATGGATTTTTTCAGGACATTATTTGATTTTATGGATTTTTTCATGACATTATTTGATTTTTATGGAATTTTTAAGGACATTATTTGATTTTTAATGTATTTTTTTAGGGCATTATTGATTTTTATGGATTTTTTTAGAACATTATTTTATTTTTATGGATTTTTAGTTATGCCCCCTAGTATGCAGTCTGATTATGATATGATGATTATTAGGACGCCCGTGGGGACAATTTTGATATGAAACTATGCTTATGCAAGATGAAAAATGAAATCTCTTATTTGAACAAGGGCGATTGCATTTGTCTAACACTTTATCATACACTAATTGAACTAAATGCATAGAAAAATTCAGAGATAGAAGCTCAATCCGTTCTCATTAGACCTTTAGGCCATCCATATTAACATGTTGAGTAACTAAGATTTATAAATGGAGACACATAAAACTTCCCCATTGAACCTTGAAACTTTTGGTCATCTTTTCCTTATGTGTGTGTAATTGGATTTATTTTGACCCTTGTAATCATTAGAGACCCTTAGAATCCTATATGACTAGCTACGTAAGTTATTCTGACTTCAAAAGCATCTTGGATAGAGCCTTGCTACTAGTTGAATGTCTATAGCCCCGACAAGGTTATCACAGGTGTTAATAGCCCTGATGGAGTCACTCACATATTCTCATAGCCAAGCTTTTAATTGAACTTTTTGCATAATAATTCTTGTATTCTTTCATTTTCTCTTTTATCTTGATATTTGATTGGCATAGTTGTTTTTCTTTTATATTCTTGCATTGGTTTGTAAGTAATAAAACTTACATGGGTGTGACAATCACAACAACATTGAAGTAGAATTTTGTATTTTGTACTAGCCATATGAGCAATTAGGTACCTACAATGATTAATATGTAAGTTATGAAAATTGATAAACTTTGGGTAACAAGGTCCAATAGTGAAACTTCTACCCCACCATAGACAAAGCTTAGTTACAAGGTGGCATTGAATATGAATGACCTAAGACCTTGAAAAACTTCATGCACAAGTATCTAAGAAATGAGATGACCCTCGCTCCTCTTAAGTGCAAACAAGTGATCAACTAAGACAATTTCCTTGGTTTATTAATGCAACTACATGCAAATGTAAAGACTATATGCTATAAAATTTGTGAATATGATGCAACTAAAAATAAACTATAAGCAGTGCAGTGTGCCAAAAATAATATGCAAATGCAAAAAATAAAACCTAAACTAACCCAACCCTTAAATGTAGTATCCTTTAAGATGCATGTTGTTCATGGGCTCAGGGAGTGGATCTCCTTCCATCGTGGTCAAATTATAAGCTTTGTTACCAATGACCCATATTATGACAAAAGGACCCAACCAGTTAGGTTTGATTTTTTTCAGATGTTCTCGCTCTGCTAGATTTCTCTGGTTTTCTTTGAGGACTAGATATCCCACCTCAAAGTTTCTTGATCTGACTCTTTTATTGTATCTCCTTCTAAATATATTCTAATAACCTTGCAAGTGATTTAATGCACTCTGTCACCTTTCATCAAGCATTTCTATCTCTTGCAGCCTAGCAACTCTATAGTCTTCTTCTAATATGATGCCTTGTAGGGAAACTCTGAGAGAAGGTAATTCTATCTCAATAGGCAAGATAACTTCTGTATCATAGACCAAAGAGTATGGGGTGGTACCTGTGGTTGTGCGCACACCTATTTTGTATGCCCAGAGTGCAGGATTTAGCTAGAGGTACCAGTCTCATCCTACTTCATTGACAACTTTCTTTAAAATTTTCAATATTGTTTTGTTAGTTGTCTTTGCTTGACCATTACTTTGGGGGTAATATGGTGTTTCAAATTGATGTTGGATGTGAAATTGGTCACATAATTCACGTACCTCCTAATTTTTGAATGTGCATCCATTATCAGTTACTATGCACATTGGGACTCCATACCAATAGATAATGCAATTAAGAAGGAACTTTTCTATCTTCTTTCTAGTGGTGTAGGTTAGAGGGATTTCCTCTACCCACTTGGTTAAATATTCAATAGCTATTAGGGTGAATTCATATCCATTAGAAGAGGTAGGATTTATCTTGCCCGCAAGGTCTAAACCCCATTGTGAAAATGACTAAGGTGATGTTATTGGTTGGAGATCTTGAGTGGGTGCATGCATTAGGTCTCCATGTAACTGGCATTGTTTGTACTTTTGCACATATTTATTGGCATCATTTTCCATGGTTTCCCAATAATATCCAGTTCTTAATAATTCTTTGCCAATGCAGGGCCACTGGAATGTGCACCACAAATTCCATCATGCACTTCTTGTAAAGCTAACTATGCTTCTTCGACATTCAAACATAGAAGAAGGATCCCATCAAGACTTTTTCTATATAAATTATCAACAATGATAACATGTATAGATTCCTGACATGAGAGTTTTCCTTTTATTTCTAGATAGGTCAGGAGACATGTATTGATTATGCAAATATGTATATATCTCATTGTACCAAGGTGACTCTAGGCCTATTACCAAGCATACATACTCAGAAGAAGGGATCTCATATGTCGGCACTATTAGCTGTTCCACTATAAATTTGAATTGAGTTTCATTATTTGACATATCTAAAAGGGATCCTCTAGTTGCCATAGCATCTGCTTCTTTATTTTGTTGTCTAGGAATTTGCTCAAAGGTTATATGACTGAAGTATTGTTTTATTTATCCAATCATTTGTTTGTAGGGCATTAGTTTATCATCCTTGGTATCATAGTCATCATTGATCTGATTAACAATGATTTGTGAATCTCTATAGATATTTAATTATGTTATCTTCCATTGAATGGCAGTACATAGCCCTATAATGAGAGCTTCATATTTAGCTATATTGTTTGTGCATGGAAAGCTTATTCTATAAGATTTTGGAATTGAGTCACCTTGAGGGGTGACAAATAGGAAAACGACACCTAGGTTGTGATTAGTGTAAGAACCATCTAAATATAGCTTCCAGGGTATTGAAGTCATTATGGTGAACACAAATTCATTAGTGAAATCTGCTAGGAGTGGGTGATCATCTTGTATATAGGAGGTTTTGCCAACTGATTTGCAATTATTTTCTTTAATAGCCTTTCTATCTACATATTTGATGTCAAACTCACTCAATATCATGACCCACTTGGCCAATCTTCCTGTTAATGCAACTTTTCTCAAAAGGTACTTAAGAGGTTCCAGGCGTGCTATGAGTTTGATCTTGTGACTTAAAATGTAGTGTCTAAGATTTTGGGATGCAAAGATCACTGCCAAACATTCTCTTTCTATGGGTGTATGATTGAGTTCATATCCTACAAATGTTCAACTGATATAATAAATTGCTCTTTCTCTTCCCTGATCATCATGTTGTGCCAATAGTGCTCCTAAAGATTAATTGGTTGCTGATATATACAAAAGTAAAGGTTTACTCGATGTTGGTGGAACTAGCACTGATTTGACAAGAGGTAATATTTTGATCCTTGGAATGCTTCATAAGATTGTTTTGTCCATTTGAAGGTGACACCTGTCTTCAAAAGATGTTGAAATGGTCAACACTTTTCCACCAATTGTGTTATAAAGTGCACGATGGATTATAATATTCTATGCAAACTTCTTAATTGCTTAAGTATGGATGGTGGTGGCATTTCTAATATGGCTTTGAATTTTGTAGGATCTACTTCAATTCCTTTGTTTGATACAATTAATCCCAAGATTTTGCTAGATGTCATACCAAACACACACTTTTTTAGGTTGAGCTGAACATTGTATTGTTCAAGCCTATCAAAGATTTTCCATGATATCATGAATCATGTCATGGAACAAGGTTTTTATTTCTCTTTGATAAGTGGTGCCAACATTCTTGAGGCCAAATGGCATCACATTCCAACATTATGTTCACCAAGGACATGTGAAAGCCATTTTATGTTGGTCTTTTGGTGTAATCTTGATTTGATTATAACCAGAAAAACCATCCACGAGTGAGAGCATTTCATGCTATCAATTAGGTCCACGATCATATCTATGTTGGGGAGTGAGAATTCATATTTGGGACAAGCCTTTTTCAAGTCCCTAAAGTCAGTGCAGATTATAATGTCTCTAGTGGGTTTGGTCATTGGTACTAAGTTGGATATCCATTCTATGTAGTCTATCGGCCTTATGAATCCCACATCCAATAGCTTTTGTAGTTCCATTTTTGCAAGAAAGGCTATTTGAGGGTTCATTTTATGCAAATTTTTCTTATGTGAATTTTTTCTTGGCTACAATGGCAAATGATGCAACTCTAGTTTTGGATCAATTCCTGGCATGTTAGCATATGACCAAGCAAAATTTATTGGTCGCTGTTTGAAGAATTGGATAAATTTTTCTTTTTCCTTCGATTTGAGAATCTAAGCCAAATGTATTTTGTGTATGGTTTTAGTATCCCTAATGTTGACTTCCTCTATCTTTTCTACAAGCAATGATGACCATTCTTGATCAATAGGAAGGTCATATAATCTGCTAGTTCTTGTGTGTTCATCTCTCTCAACCTCTGTAGAGGAGGAGCCTACCTCTCCAAAATAAGTTGTTCTATCCAAATCTATTGCAAATCCATCTTTGTGATCATCATAAGGAAATTCATTTCGGGCACCCATGAATTCTGCAATGGCTTCATCATTTTCAAATCAATCAAGATGTGGTTTATCTTGTTTCCCGCAATCTATTAGGTGAGGAAAAATACGATAGAGATCTTTGCCTTCTTCTAGAGGAGGTACTGCTAACATCATGCAACACTGACTATCATTAACATATTTTATTCAATTTGGATCTATTGTCTTGTCTTCATAAACAATGCCATTGTCAACAGGTGATTGGTTGTCATAAGCTATGTATACTATATATGTGCTACAACTATGAAGAGATAGGAATTCATAATCATGGGAATTAGTTATACTTTCAATGTATGTCCCCATGTTTAATCCTTCTTCATTTGGTTCATCAACTTCCTCAATGGGAGAAAGAGGAGTTTCAATAGTATTGGTGAATGGTGGGATATTCTCCTGACTTTTAGATTATTCCTCTATGATAGAAATGTCATTTAGTGCTTGGATGAGAGATTGAGGTAATATGATAAACCTATCACTTGTTGGGGCTATGCCTATTTCTAACGATGCATTGGTTGATGATGATGGTGTGGAATTAGTACTTGATTCATTTGTCAATGCTATTCCTTTTTCTATAACCACATTTACATGTGATGCTTGTGTGAAGACGATCATTGATAGATTTTTTTTTTTTGGTGAGTCAGGATCTTCATGCTCACTTGTTAGTGGTGGTGTTGCTAAATTCGGTAGATTTAGGATAACTAGAGTGTCTGGTTTGACTGTTGTTCTCCTTCTTGTCATATTGTTGTATCCCAAACCCTGAAGCTTTGGATTTTCTGATGGCAATATAGGTTCTATAACTCCTTGAGAATGTGCCCCTAATCTTGTTGTGCCATCATAGCCATACTTTTGTAGTAACATTTTAAAGTAATTACCATATTGATCTAAAGGGAGTCTGACATTTGAACTGTCATCTTCTTGTCTATACAACCATTTGTTCACATCTTGTTCCTACAAGGAATCTTCATTTAACTCTCCCTATCTTATAAAGGAACAAGAGTATGAAATTGGACTATTTCTTTTCCTTTATCTTTACTTTTTGGATTTGGCAAGGCTCTCCCAAAGGATCTAGGAGACAATTGGCATACTAATAATGTTCTGGAGTAGGAATATTCACCACATTCTTCATCTTTGGTTTGGAGAGGTGGTGTTGTAGGTGTAGAGGATGATGATGCATTTGTGTCTGAAATTTTCAGGGATTCTTTCTATGTGGTGAGCGGAACTTCTTGATTGATAGGGACTTGGTTTTCTACACTTTCTCTTAAGTAATTGCAATGTTGGAAGAGATTTGGATCAACTGGTATTGTGATCTCAATGCCATTATAAGGTAACTTAACATATTGGTGGAAAGTTGATGGTACAACTTGCATGGCATGTATCCATGGGCAACCTAGCAGCATGTTATATCCCAACTCTCGATCTAGGACTTGAAATGTTACATCAGTGGTAATAGGTCCTACTTGTATCTAGGCAAGGTAACCACACCCTTTGATGGGTGTTCTTCATCATCATATGCTTTGATGTTTATTCTTTTAGTAGGATCAATATAATATTGTGAGTAGCCCAATGCTTTGACCAGATTAAGAGTACATATGTTGAGTCCCGCTCCGCCATCTATTAATACTCTTCTAACTTTTCACTTATGAACAAACACTTCTAGATGGAGAGGATCATTGTGCATGGGTCTTTCTGCTGGGACATCATGTTCTGTAAATGCCACACGAGAAGTGGCTATATTCCCAACCATGGATTGAAAGGTGTTCTCATCTATATCATGGATGACCACAGATTCCTAGAGAGATTTATCTAGAATTGCTTTGTGACTTGGGGTTATATGGAGTAGCTCGAACAATGAAATTTGTACTGAGTATTTTCATAGTTGATCAACTACATGGTAGTTGCTTGTTGATGGAGGATTAGACAAAACTTCTTGCAATGTGACCTTCAATCAATGAGTAGCAATTGCAAAATCTTGGCTCCTTGGGTTAACATTGATTGTATAATCATATGCTACCTTGGTATAATTTGCAGTGTTGTCTTGCGTCCTTGAAGTGGAGGTCTTTCCTTTATCATGCTTAATAAAAGGATCTTTGAAAATAGTATGACCTATATTGGCAGATCCTTTATTAGCATCCATAGTAATTCCCCCTTGGTCTATGAGATCTTGTATCAAGTTTTTGAGATTATGACAACTTGATGTTTTATGGTCTTTCGTGCTATGGTATTCACAAAAGTCATTATCACTCCACCAGGTTGGTTTGAAAGGACCCGATTCATATGGTTTGATTTCTAGTAGGATGATTATATTGGTTTGTATCAACTTCTTGAGGGTTGACTCAATTGTCTCTCCAAGTGGCATGTAGTTTCTTCTAGGGGTATTAACCCTTGGAGGTCTGGGGTTACTGAACTGAACTGAATTTGCATTCATTGATGTTGCACTATTATCTTGGGATTGATTCCTATTTGGTACAAAGGACTCAACCAGTATCACCGGCTTAACTCTATTAACTACACGGACATCTAAAACTCCATCATTTGTCACATTCTTATTTTTTTACTAGAATTTTGACTTTTTAGTATTTGTGTTGTTGGTTGGTTCACTTTCCTTCTAATTTTTCAGGACCCCCTACTCGACAAGACCTTTCTCACACTTTAGCCCCTTTTTCATGATCTCCTTGAATGTGCCGAGACATTTCATTTGGAGTGGATACTTGGTCTGATGGATGAGATTCTCAACAAAGATGTCAACCTGTTTAACTTCTGGTATATGTCTAAGGCATCTATTGTACAGGGATCTCCATTTTTGAAAAAATGCAGTGAATGTCTCGCCTTCCCTTTGTTTGGCAACACATAAATCCATTAGAGTAATTGGATTATCTATATTGTGTGAGAAGTTTGTTATAAACTGCTCAACTAGCTCTTCCCGTGAAGCAATCTTCGATGGGAGTTGTGAAAACCACTCTAGTGTTGTTCCTCCAAGACTTTTAAGAAATAAGCGCATCAAGTATGTGTCTTCATGGGCTACTTCAATACATGCAGTGAAGAATTCCCTAACAGGATCTCGAGGATCACCCTTTCCTCTATATTTGTCAAAATTGGGCATTTCAAAATATGGTGGAAAGGGTGGCATATATATGCCACCCTTTATGTGGGTTCTACTTATAGTGGTCAGGGTTTGAATCAAGGCTCAACCATGAATCCATACATCTTGGTGGAGTCTTCATTGACACCCTGACCACTATAAGTAGAACCCACAAAAATTTGTTCTATTGGTTGAGAGGTACTTTTGGGAATGGTGTTATAAGTCATACTTGTTTGTGTAGATAGGAATTTGGAATGCATCAAAAGCAACTTTAAACTAGCTCAACCACAAAAACTAGATTGCAATGATAAGAAATCCTAAAAACATTCAATAGACTTATGAAGACAAGATAATCAAACCAAATGCAAACCATTACAAATGCGAATATCTCCTCCATAATTCGTCATTGTCCTTCTTTCTCCTTCAAATTACTTTGTTTGTGGATCTCACCTACAAATGCAAAAGCATAGTATGAAAGCAAGATTGACAAAATGAAATGGCAACGTAAGGATAGTAGAAGCGTGATTGATCCTCTGAAAATGTGATTAGATCCCTTGATTGAAGAAAATCATCCAATTTATAGACAAATTGGAGAGATGACAAGATTAGCATGAAGAGATTTGAAAGGAAATTTCAAATCAAGAATGACAAATATGACAAATTATGACAAAATTGACATTTTCTATGCAAGATTGATTGATTGACAAATTATGACAAAATTGACATGCAAGATTGATTGATTGACAAATTATGAAAAATTATGACAAAATTGAAATGCCATTCCCATGAAATTAGGGGAAATATTAGAAAAATTGAAGAAAATAGGAGAAATAGAAATTAGGAATTAGGAGAAATTAGTAAATTGGAAAAATTGAGGAAAAAGATGAAATAGGAATTAGGTGAATTAATTAATAGGTTTTCATCCATTAATTAATTCATGAAAAAGACCTAGGACTAAATAAATAGATTTATTTAACCCACTAAGAAGAAGAAAAGGATTAAATGATCAAATCATAAAACCCTAAAAATAAGAGGACAAGGAATTAGGTCAAGACAATAAGAAATTAATGCAGGTTCGATCATGATTCTAATTGACAAAGGACCAATGCTGATAAACGATTAAGATTGGTTGACAAATTGACCAAGATTGACAAAGAGATCAAATTGATAGGCACCAATTGATGAGGAATAATGACTAATTGATCAAAATTGACATGATTGAAAAGGACAACGATCGATGACAAATCGATCACAAAATGACAAGATTGACAAGAGGACAAGGATCGATGATGAATCGATCGCAAAATGACAAGATTGACAAGGACGAGGATCGATGACGGATTGATCGCAAGATGAAAAGATCGACAAGAGGACAAGGATTGATGATGAATCAATCACAAGGTGACAAGATTGACAAGAGGACAAAACCCTAATTCTATCATCGATTAGGATTGACAATGTCCAAAATGATGATAAATGAGCACGCACATTGATGCGATAGGATAAGATCGACCAAAATCATAACTGAAGATTGTTATCAACAAGACCAAATTTGAAAGCGAGAAAAATGAGGAATGTAGAAGAAGGACTCGATGCTCGCAAATGATAAAGACCAAGTGCGCAACATAGAAGAAATGTTAATGCGACGCAAGAACCCTAAAAATAAGGCAATGCGCAGATGTTAAAGTATGACTCCGCAAGCGTTGACCATTTTTAGACGTCTACGTTTTGCCCCTCTTTGAGAAAATGCGATTCTAAGCATCATTTCAAAGAACAATAATGAAGATGCCCCAGACAATAACAATGACATATGCATGCCCCCTCGAGGAATTGGCCGGAAACATCTAGAAAAGAGGCCAATTAGTCAATAAGAATAATAGAAAATGATAGGTTCGAACAGATCAAGAATTGAAGGTCAGATGCACAAATTACAAGCAATAGAAGGTGCAAAAGACCGCAACTAGCATAAGATGGAGAGAATGCATGTCCATCTAGGCACTGAAAAAGATCTATAAATGAGACAAGGAGAAGGAAAAGAGCTCATTTGCACTAGCCGAAGTGGAGGAATTGTTGCTCTGGAAAAGGACCCTTGCATAGAGATGGTAAACATTCCAATGGAAGATCACCTTGGGGAACATGTATGCACCTACAGATGACCAGACAACGCGGGAGCAACGGTATGTAGCTCAAAAACCCATATTGTCATTTTCATGAATTTTGCTTGATTGCGGGACATTGTGGGGCCCACAGGGAATGGAAAAATGGACATCTGCACCTATGTGGGTGCATTCTACGCCTGTGTGAGGATGTTCTGTGCCTGTGTAGGGTACACAGGCGTAGCTTGATGTTGCACAGGCGCAGGACAGGGTACACAGGCGCAGTTGTGCATTGAAAACACCAATTTGACAGAAAATAGCGCGCGGAAGATCCCAAAAAGAGGGATAAGGGTAGGATAGGTCAAAATAGATAAGAAAAACCCTAATTTGTGCATGAAACAAGGAAATGCAGCCCTTAGGAGAAAACCCTAAAGCTGACAAAGTGTGCCCCAATTGTGATGCAGAGTCGACAGTATCCATTGATTACACGGGAGAACAGACCTGACTGCTTCATGTTGCGACATAGACTTAGGAGTACGGATAGAGATATATTAGCAGGACTTGGATTATACTATATTACATTCATGCCTGAGATTAGGGCAAACACAGGACTGCTTACCGCATTGGCAGAGCGATGGCATTCAGAGACTTCCTCTTTCCATCTGCCGACTGGAGAGGCGACTGTGACACTAGAGGACTTGTGGCATATCCTCCGCATTCCGATTCATGGGGAGATGGTGGTGTACGACCCAGCGACAGGGAGAGATGCTTTGTGTAGATTATTCGAGTGCGACGCAAATGATCTGGATATCGTAGAGAGGGAGATTGGCTGGGAGACCATGGCAGCAGAGTATGATCAACGTTATGTGGTGATAGCAGTGGTTATAGCATGCCTATTAGCAGGTGATAGATGAGGACATGGATTCCTTATTAGATGGGGAAGAGTGTTAGAGAAGATGGTGACAGAGGGGACTGTATATGCATGGGGACCATGTGTGCTTGCTATGCTATATTTTCAGCTGCATCAGATAGCATATCAGAGGGTGCAGACTTTGAGCTGTGGGGTCACACTGTTATAGGTATGGGCATTTGAGCACATAGCCATATGTCGACCAATTGCAGAGAGATCGGTAGTACCACATTGACCATATGTGTACTGCTATGGGGTACATTGAGATAGGGTCCATTCGGATACATATTGTATTGGCGACATGAGCTAGACAGATTGAGAGAGTTCACATGGAGGCCATATCAGGATTGCCCTGGATGGTCAGATGATAGTGATGAGCTACCGTATTGCAGATAGGAGAGGTACCTGATTGGGCGACTAGTGAATTGCCAGAGAGTGATTGAGATGTATCTGCCAGAGAGAGTCAGACGATAGTTTGGAGAGAGGCAAGATGTACCAAGAGGGATTGCACACTTTGCCCGATCTCACAGAGAGACGAGTCAGTGGGGGAGGATGATTCAGCCACACATAGCATATGCCAACTTCACACAGCTACAACAAAGATAGTGGGATTGGAGATCAGATGTTGTGGATGCCAGGATGACAAAGGAGTATGAGCGATGGTTTACACAACGATGGCCAGTGCCATTGATGGATCCTGATATTCCGGTACCTAGGAGACAGGAGGACTTCCCACCCGCTGGAGAGGAGGAGGGAGATGATGAGGATGAGGAGGATGACGAGGACAGAGGTGATGAGGATGAGGAGGATAACGAGGATGGAGGGGGTGATGAAGATGGAGATGATGAGGATGAGGAGGATGATGAGGACGGAGGGGGTGATGAGGACGGAGATGATGAGGAGGATGAGCCAGATCCAGCTGATCAGGAGGCATTGCAGGATATACCCATAGAGCCAGAGATAGCTAGCATAGAGGAGATGGAGATATGTAGGGCCACCATAGCGAGTTAGCATGATCACATTGCGACATTAGAAAGACAAAATGCTATCTTAAGGATAGAGTAGGATCAGTTCAGAGCAGAGACAGCCAGACTGACAGCGGCTCAAGATACAGCAATAGCCTAGGCATAGCAAGCAGAGCAGAGAGTGACCGAGTATATTGGGTCGATTAGGGATGCCAGTGCACATGAGATGGCACAAATGTTGGTAGAGATCGAAGATGAGATATGCCATTGGAGGACACTATATGAGAGTGCAGTTCCACCAGAGCAGAGAGCAGCGTCATATCGGTCACGGTCGAGGACAAAGAGTAGGCCACATTCACAGAGGTCAGTGAGTAGCATGGGGGTGAGTGGACCCAGGAGACCACCATAGCCAGGACCAGGGATAGGAGGGACATCATCTTTGGGACATGGCAGGGATGAGGAGGACAGAGGGAGCACCCAGTGATAGAGGCACGTGCTCCTTATGACAGAGACATATATAGTGTGACATTATGTATTCAGCCTGCGGGCCATACTTAGGACAGACAGTCCAATTTTGTACTCTGATATTGTTTTGATATATGATATGATATGCAGCTATATGATGGGATGTAATGTGTTATGGCTTATGTTTACGTTCCATGTATGGATGGCTTATGCACTGTTTATGTACCATTTTTGGAACATGTATGAATGGTGTTTATGTTTTTGGATGCATTTATAAGATGAAATGGATAAAATGTTGTGTATGGACTTGATATAATGCAAATGTACTAATCAATGAATGTAGGATGCAACTTATGTTTTTGGAGATCGAAGAACTAGACCAAACTGACTGCCCAAACTGATGGAAGAAATGTTAGTAAGAAGAAATTAGACAAAGGACAGTTAGAGATGAAGAAAAACTTGCTTTCACCAATGCACAGAAGTAGGTGAGAACCTTTATTTAATGTAGCAAAGCAGATGCAGAGTATCATGGCATTGAAGGCCAGAGCTGAAAAGCAACCCCTTTTGCAAAAGACAGACACATCGTACACAAGGAATGAGTGAAGCATCCTAGGGTGCATACATCAAGGGTCGAGGTATGTGCGGCGTTCACAAAGCGAACGTACTTATCATAGACACCCAATGATATAGTTGCCCCAGTTTGTGACAAACATTCCACAAACAACAAACACAACAAAAAAAAGAAAGGGACCATGAACCATCCCAGTCACTCTAAATCACTCAGTGACATCATCGAGCAAAATAGGAATATGATCGAAGCCAAAGATAAATCAGTAAAAAGATAAGACACACAAATTCAACCAAGTCAAACAATCATTCTGATCGTCATTGTCAAAAGTGGAGAACAAGAAAGATCATGTTGTTTGGTTTCAGGGAATGTGGTACCCTGTCTAAGACAGGACACAGTCTGGTTTCCAGTATACCACACCCTGTATAAGACCCATGATAATAGTGGCAAGGACAAATGATAATGTTGATGCTATTTAGGTTGATGTGACAACTGTAATTAGGTTGAATGCTTGCTTGGTCGAACAGTTCATCTGTTAATGTGTGATTTCATTAAAGCACAATGTTTGATAGATTGTCATTGGATGTATTCTTAGCGATCTGTCTATGCACAAAGGGGACCATTTATTGACAAAATGCAAAATGCCAAAGAAATTGTTTTTGGATTTTGATGTTTTGAAATTTTTTTGTTCATTTTTTTCAGGACTTTATTTGACTTTTTAGGGATTTTTTCAGGACATTATTTGATTTTTAGGGATTTTTTCAAGACATTTATTTGATTTTTTTAGGGGTTTTTTAAAGACATTTTTCAATTTTTATGATTTTGCCCCCAGTGTCTAGCAAGGCAAGGAATATGACAGGTGAATAAATAGGCTTTCTAAAATGTTGGTGGATAGAGGGAAGACAAAGGCCTTTTATCATGGAGACAATACAGATGCAATTTTCAAGGGCTATTGCGTGATGGGACAAGAGACTGGATATGACAATGTAAAGCAGTGACATGGCATGAGGGACATGTCAAGAGGTTTTGGAAACCATGTTTAAATTTTGTGTCCTTATGTCAGATCAAGATCAAGGGATAGAAAGAGCGTATGGATAGTGATAAGATATGGATAGGATAAGCAAGACCAAGAATGGATAAGGGACATGGACTGAAGGTCAGGGTAGTCTAAGGGATAGTGGTAGAAAGTTGCAATAAGCTAGGGAATATGGATGAAAGGTTATAATAAGCAAATGGATAAATACCAAAAGCTATGATGGACTAAAAGCTGCAAACAAGATGCATGATGCTCATGAAGATCCTCAGCCTTGTCAAGATCAAAGGTGGAAAGAGGAAATGGGCATGAGGGACAATAGGATAATGGAGGAGTATGACATGGTATGATAGGATAATGGAACAATGAAGGACAAAAGGATATGATAGGATAAAACCTATCCCCAAGTACAGTATGCAAGAAGTTCATAGATTACACATGACGCCTATTTGCCAGATTTTCATCACGGTACTTACCCAAGGTGCCTGTTTGCCAGGTTTTCACCAGTGGACGAATTATTTTTTCTTTACTTTTTTCTTTTGTCTTTTTTTTTTTTCACTTTTTATTTTTTTATTTTGACATTTTAGTTGAAAATGGACACATGATAGGGGATGGAAGAAGGACTCAAACATCTTTTTGTTTGGATAGTAGCCTTGAAAAAAATGGACCATGACCTTTAAAATTATGCTCAAAGACGTTGGTAGGATAAGGACATGGAAAATAAGATGAAACTAAGACAAGGATTTATGCAAAGGATTGGATCAAAGGGATGGAAGGATGAAAAATATGCATTGGATAATGGATAGGGTATTGGAAGAACTATGCTTCAGTGGATAGAAATGTTGGTAAGATTGACATTGGCACACACCTTGAGGGGTGATGGACTGATGGAGGAAGAGTGGGTTTTGGATATGGAGATTTTGATGAAGGAATAGCTAGGGATTTGTGGACACAAGGACCCAAAATAGATGATGAAGGTGATGGAGGAACAAATTTGAGAGGGTTGGATGGAGGAATAGCAACTTTGGATGCCAAGTTGGATGTTTCTTTAGGCTTTTGTGCTTCAAGGAGCCGCTTAGGGATCCACATGGTTTTTTATTTTTCATGATTTTGTGGTTCCTTGGAGTGCATTGCTTGCATAAGGGATTTAGGAACCCATATATATTTTGACTTTGCTTTATTTTTCTCAGTGGGCCTTTGTGGCCTTTTGGATATTTCTTTTTCTTTATAGATCATATTGTTCTTTGTTTTGACATGTCGATTATATTGGACATGTTGATCCTTGAATACATGTGGATTGCTAGACTTATGACGTTTACACTTGGCATCCAAATTGCTTGGAGGGAGAAAGGAATGCATGGATGGATATGAATGAAATGAACTTCTTTTGGATGGATGAAATTTACTCAAGGATGTGTGCCTTTGCTGACCTTGCATAGAGGACGAAGGGATATAAGGACCTAAGATGGATGGAAGGTGTGATGGGGAAGGTGTATGTTTTGATTTTGATGGAGGGATACCAACGTCTTGAGAGTGATTTGTGTAGACATGACCCTTAATATTTTCTTTAAAATGAAGGGATTCTTGCTTATGAAGATCTACTCCTTTGCCTTTATGAATATCTTGACTTGTAGGATACTCTTTTCTTTGGGAAAAAGGCATGAGTCCATTATGAGATGGATATGATATGAGAGAAATAATGAGATCTTGAAGTGGATCGGATTGCACCAAAGTGGAAGAAACCATTATGCATGTCGAGGGTTCATGAACATCTTGCACTGACACGTTAGAATCATGAGGGGGATTAGGATCATGAGATGGACTAGGATTGTGTAGTGGACATGGTTCAATGACAGACTCTTCAAGAGATGGAATGGGAGAAATAATGGGATCATCAAAAGAAATGATATCTTGGGGTGTGTATGGAGGATTAAGACAAGGAGATGGAGGAACAAAAGGATCTTGTTGAGGATTTAAAGGAACAATTTGATTTTGACAAGGAGGAAGATCATTGGAATACCCTTCAAAGATGTTTTTCTCTTGACTTTCAATGGGATCATTAGAAAGGATGGAAGGGATATCTTGATCTTTCTTAGGAAGTGGAATGTAAATGGGATTTGAAAGGACATTGTTTTCATGAAATGGAAGGGGATCATTTGGGATTGGATGGACTGGGATATCTTGATCTTGCTCGAGGAATGGAGTGTCAATAGGACTTTGGATAGGATGGACAAGAATAGGGGAACCGTCATGAGTGTCTGGGAAGATGGGGTCCTGGTCAATAATTGGATGGGATGATAAGGTTTCAGGATCTTGATCTTGATTTTCTTTAGGACTCATTTCTTCGTGCTCTAAGTTATCCTCTTGACATGAGGTTGGACTTTGGATATGCATGGGGGATTCTGACAAGGGATCAATGTTTTGGCATGAAGGAAATGCACTTTGAATGTTTGTGATGGATTCTGGCAAGGAATCAATGCTTGAACATGAGGAAGAAGGACTTCGAATGGGGTCCTCTAAAACAGGTAATGGCAATAAAGTGCATGGTGGCATTGGGTCTTGTATTTCTGAAACATGACAAGGATGTGCATCATGAATTGGATTATCTTGGCAATCAATTATGGATAGCTCTTGGATAATGTCATCCTTGGGTGTATTGTTTGATGAGGACAATATGGAAGGTTCTTGGGAAACTTCTAAGGTGTAGGGATAGATGCCACTGGAGAGTCCATTTGTTTGTGGGGAGATGAGGCATTGCTAGACATAATTGTATTATCTTGATCTTCCTCAAAGAACTCACTTGGTAATTTCCTTAAGATCCTTGCAATAAAGCCACCTTTCTTTTGAGGTTTTGACATAGTTGTATCTGGAATTTGAACTTGTTTGGCAAGGAGTTGGTTCTGGTCTGATGTCATGTTTTGATTTCGAACTAGATGTTGATCAGATTGGTTTGACATGTTCAAAATTTGGCTTGGTGCATGTTGCGAGTTTTGTTTTTGAATGTTTGGTTGTGGTTGTTGACATTGAGTTTGTTGTCAATAATTAACAGTTGGTAGGACATATTGTTGAAATTGGACCATTGGTTGTGTTGGTTGTATATGTTGGACCATTGGTTGTGTTTGTTGGATATGTTGTTGATTCGAGATTTGATTGAATGAAATTTGACCAAATGAATTTTGATTTGGGACTTGATTGAAATTTGTGCTTGTTTTTTGAAATTGTTTCATCATCTCTATTTGAGAGATGAGAGATAGTATGTCTAATCGTTCGATAAGAGCTTTTACATCAATTGGCTCAAATTTTGGGTTTGGACCTTGAAATTTTTTAAATGTTTTGGACATTTGTGATCTATTCTTCTCAATGTTTTTCACTTTTTGTTCCAAAATCTCCTTTTCTTGAGCTAGCTTCTCCTCTAGTTTTTGTATTTGGACATTTACATCATCATGATAAGTTTGATCCAAGTTCTGAGATATGTAGAGATTGGATTGACATGATTGATTTCTCAATTGTGATGACATGGCTTCGTAAGAAGGTTGAGACCTCATTTCAACAAACATGTCACTATGCAATGCAACTAATGGGATTGACAAATGCAACCTAAAAGGATGACAATGCAACTTAATGTTTTTGGACTTTTTGAATTTTTGGAGACAAACTTTTGAAATGCAAAGCTAAAGAAACAACCTTGGGAAGTTGAAATGAAGTCAAGACCTTAAAGGACAAAGGACAAAATGACAATAGGACAAATTGACAATGTCTCACCTATATGCTTGGATACTAAGCTAGGTTTGACAAAAATGATATTAATAAAAGGACAAATTTTAGACAAGGTCAAGACTCCGTAACAACAACTTAGGGTATCATCCAAAGTTTTGATTTTTCAAGTTTGACAAACCAAATTTTTGAGACTAAATGCAAGAAGGCAATGATTATAGCAATGACTTAGGATATGACATGAAAATGATCTAAGGATATGATATGACAAGATGAAGCCAAGACAAGATGACAATACAATGATAAGGATATGCAAAGACCAATGACTTGGAATATGCAAAATGCAACCTAGGCAAGACCTAATTTTAGCATGACAAGGATAATGCACAAATGTCACCTAAATGGAATTGGATATGACAATGAAACACAAACTTAGGGAAATGATTTTGAACCTAAGTGCAAAATGAGGATGCTTGCAATGAAAAGGACTAAAATGAAGGGAGATGACAATATGTCCTAGGACCTAAGTTGGACTATGCAAAACCTAGCCTAAAGTGACATGAATTTTGAAACAAAGATATTCAATGTTTTGACAAGCCATGTTCAAATGTTGGATGAATACTTGGACAAATTTGGACTTTTGTTTGGGTTTTGTTTTGAATTGAAGGTTGTTGATTTTGAAAACCCAAGTTGATTATGAGCACTTTTTGAAAGTTTGTTTTTTTGATTTAACCTTTGACAATCATGGAAGACAAAATGTTTGTTTGACTTTGACTCAAGACAATCAAGCACACTTACAACAAATCCTATGGCTGGCAAGGACAATATCTGTTGAATCCTCTAACAAAATACAACACTTAGCTGGATAGCTAGATGCTTGGTAGCATTGGCTCCCCCTTACAGTGCACTCACTTCTAGGGCATACCAAGCTTCGAGTTCAAGGGGAATCACTTCCCAAGAACTTGCTATCTCTAACTAGGGAGTACATGAGAGGTGTCTTCGGCATGCACGTATCACAACGCCTGAGCTAACAGATAGAAGGATTTTGGCCTCTAAAAACAAGAGATTCTAGTAAGGGCTTCTGTTCGGGTGGGTATTGATCCGGCGAATAAATCGTTGCAATACCATTCCAGCACCCATTGTCTACAACTTTCATTGCATCCATAGTTATTTAGAGTGGTTCGGAAGAGCTTGGCTTTAGCCCGTCACCACTTAGGGTCATTCCCTCTCACCAATGCTTGTGCAAAGTGCCAGGCAAATCGGGAGGCAAGCCCAATTCTAAGGGTTAAAACATGCAATCAAACTAAAAGCAAACAAAGCATGCATGGTGTTCATTAACCTTTAAGAAATTAAATGTGCAACTACTTTAAAAATCACATGCAAGATGTTTTAATAAAAGTCTTTGACCGCGTCCTACATAAGATTTGTTAGTAGTTTCATTTTTAGTCTTCGTCACACGTAACGCCAAGGTGTTGCATAGAGAATCAGTACCAAAGAAAAACCAGAATATAAGAACAAAATGAAAACAAAGTAATTTGCAAGTAAAAACACTGGTTTCACCTCTGTTTCTGGCCTTACACAGGCACAGAATGTCTCAACACAGGCGTAGAATGCCTTGACACAGACGCAGAATGCCTTGACACAGGTGCAGATCTCTTTGACATAGGCGCAAATCTCTTTGACACAGGTGCAGGATGCCCTGACACAGGCACAAAATGCTTTTGACACAGGCACAGAAGTGTCCAGAAAGCTCTGAGTTGCCCTATTTCTTGAGTTTTTCACCTACAAATCAGCTCAAAAGCACTCAAAAACATGGTTAAGGGGTTAGTTCACGTTGGGTTCACCAGAAAATGTAGATAGGAATTTGGAATGCATCAAAAGCAACTTTAAACTAGCTCAACCACAAAAACCAGATTGCAATGATAAGAAATCCTAAAAACATTCAATAGAGGTATGAAGACAAGATAATCAAACCAAATGCAAACCATTACAAACGTGAATATCTCCTCCATAATTCTCCATTGTCCTTCTTTCTCCTTCAAATTACTTTGTTTGTGGATCTCACCTACAAATGCAAAAGCATAGTATGAAAGCAAGATTGACAAGATGAAATGGCAGCATAAGGATACTAGAAGTGTGATTGATCCTCTGAAAATGTGATTAGATCCCTTGATTGAAGAAAATCATCCAATTTATAGACAAATTGGAGAGATGACAAGATTAGCATGAAGAGATTTGAAAGGAAATTTCAAATCAAGAATGACAAATATGGCAAATTATGACAAAATTGACATTTTCTATGCAAGATTGATTGATTGACAAATTATGACAAAATTGACATGCAAGATTGATTGATTGACAAATTATGACAAATTATGACAAAATTGAAATGCCATTCCCATGAAATTAGGGGAAATATTAGAAAAATTGAAGAAAATAGGAGAAATAGAAATTAGGAATTAGGAGAAATTAGTAAATTGGAAAAATTGAGGAAAAAGATGAAATAGGAATTAGGTGAATTAATTAATAGGTTTTCATCCATTAATTAATTCATGAAAAAGACCTAGGACTAAATAAATAGATTTATTTAACCCACTAAGAAGAAGAAAAGGATTAAATGATCAAATCATAAAACCCTAAAAATAAGAGGACAAGGAATTAGGTCAAGACAATAAGAAATTAATGCAGGTTCGATCATGATTCTGATTGACAAAGGACCAATGCTGATAAACGATTAAGATTGGTTGACAAATTGACCAAGATTGACAAAGAGATCAAATTGATAGGCACCAATTGATGAGGAATAATGACTAATTGATCGAAATTGACATGATTGAAAAGGACAACGATCGATGACAAATCGATCGCAAAATGACAAGATTGACAAGAGGATAAGGATCGATGACAAATCGATCACAAAATGACAAGATTGACAAGGACGAGGATCGATGACGAATCGATTGCAAGATGACAAGATCGACAAGAGGACAAGGATCGATGACAAATCGATCTCAAGGTGACAAGATTGACAAGAGGACAAAATCCTAATTCTATCATCGATTAGGATTGATGATGTCCAAAATGATGATAAATGAGCACGCACATTGATGCGACAGGATAAGATCGACCAAAATCATAACTGAAGATTGTTATTGACAAGACGAAATTTGAAAGCGAGAAAAATGAGGAATGTAGAAGAAGGACTCGATACTTGCAAATGATAAAGACCAAGTGCGCAACATAGAAGAAATGTTAATGTGACGCAAGAACCCTAAAAATAAGGCAATGCGCAGATGTTAAAGTATGACTCCGCAAGCGTTGACCATTTTTAGACGTCTACAGTTTGAGTTTGTGTTGAGGTGTTCAAGGTACTTGTTGTGACATTTGTATTTGAGGACATGGCACCTGATTGGGAACTTTGAGTTGAAGCTATGGTATATTGGGTTGCTAACACTTGTGTGTTTTGAGGTGCACCAGGTGTTAAGCTTGAAGATGCAGGTTGTGTTTGTGTTGAGTTTGGTGTTTAATTTTGGTTTGAAGTTTCCCTTCACAATATTGTTGAAATATCAAAATTTGAGGGTAACTTTGCTCCATTTTGAATCAAAAGAGAAAGATATTTTTCTTTATCGTGATTAATGAGTGCATTGAGAATTGTGAGGACTTGGGGATCTTGTTGGGTGGCCTCAAGTTCTTCTTGTGTCAGGTTTCAATGGATTTATTCTATTGAAGGAATGTTGTTTATGTCGGTTGGTAGTGTTGCAGCTCTGCAGGGCTGTGTGTTTTGATAGGTTGATAAGTCCATGTTCCACATGGGATTAACAAAAGGGTCACTATTCGGGTTCATCTTATTTTTAGCTCTTTGCGATCTTGTTAATGACATGAATGACTCCTAATATGAATTAAAGAATGAAATACCTATGACAAGTTATGATGCAATGATACTAGACTATTGAAAGACTATGTATGCAAATTACCCTGACACTCTATTGAGGATTGGGACATGGATGTTGTTGTTGTTGCAGTCTATATCTTTCAAGCCTTTGCTATATGATTTCTCTTTTAGCTGCTATTTGGATTCAAACTTCTTTTCTTATTTCCTTGTCTATGACAAACTTTACTTCTCTATATTGGGGGACACTTGTTCTTAGCCTCCACACAAGGTTATCATGACTGACAATAATTTCTTCTTCATTGTCGTTTGGACCAAGATTGGGTTGCTCAAATAGGAAGAAACTGTCACCATGCAAGACCATTACAACACATGCTATGGAGACTCCCTAAAGGAAATGCAAATGCAACTAAAGGGAACTTAATCTATTGATCTAGTAAATGACACTGCTCAAAAGATGTTAAAAGTTTGTTGATGACCCAAATTGGAATTTTGTATAGCAATTCTCTATGATAGACTGGTGAGAAAGGGAACCAAGATTGATATAATGATTAACTAAAATTTGGGGTCTTTTGGACTCAACAATATTTTGGGAGAATGTTTGGACTTGATGCAGATTAAGACTATGCAAGAGCTAAGTAAAAATGATAGACTTGGATTTGACACCAAATGCAAAAGGAGGATTTAGGAAAAGACTATGCATACACTATGAACACTAAGCATGAACTAGGGAAAGACCATATGATGACTAATGCAAATGTGATATGGACTATGCAAGAGACACTAGGTAAGGACTAAAAAAAAAATGAAAGCTAAGGACTTGGACCCAACCAATGATCGCAAAAGGGTGTGAATAAGAAACTTTGTTTTGGGAATTTGGGACCTTGTTTGACTGTTTGGTATTGATTGAGTTGGTTATTTGAGTGACCTTGTTTGGGCAATTTTTTGTGTTTTTGAAGGATTTTGTAAACACAACATACAAAGATGAAAGACAATATGGCCAACTGAATTTGTTTTGATAGCTCTAAAAATCAAAGTTACCTGAGAAAAAGGGCCTAAATGGGCCCAAAAAGAGGTTGTCCCTTATTGGTTTAGCACATTGAACAAATTAAAGACATAAAGAAAACATTTAGAACCTAGGTTGGGAATGGAAACCATTTGATGGGGCTCCCACAACAAAATACCTCATACAAGATGGACAGATAGAGATTCTAGTAGCACTGGCTCCCCCACCATGACACTCATTTATCAATCATACTGAATTCTCTTACCAAGAATATCCAGAGATCTTATAACTAGGGAGTTCTTGTCTCATCAAGATGGGTGTATGAGGGGTATCTATGGGGTATGATCCACACTCCCTAAACCATCAAATGTGGGATTTTTGGTCAACTAAAACAATTGGCTCATAGTATAGTTCCGAGGGATCACCAATCCAACAATGAAATATCAAAGAAAGCCACTTAAGGATTTAACTGAGCTTATCGGTGAAAAGGGGGCCTCCGCATACGTTGAATTCACTTAGTTCTCTAGCCACCTGACTATAGCATATTTATATAATGGATTGGAAAAATTGCTCAAGATCGTGTTGGGAGAGTCGATATCCCCAATGTCTCTCAATTTGAGATACCTTTGTGGGGTGATGAAATCCCCAATCAAAGAATATCCCTCACTACTAAAATAAAACCGGGTGTCATTATCACTTATTCTATCTCAAAATGGAACCTTGCAAATCACAAGTTTCAAATAGGGGTCTTGGACTGATTGTTTCTTCTATGTTCTTCCCGCCACATGTTGCAGACAGACTATCAGTAGAACAAGAAAATTAGCACAAAAAAACCTGACATAAACATAATGCCATCTATACTATCAAATGAATGCAAAATGAAAACTAAACGAATGTGACAAAATGTAATGATAAATGTGAAATGATATAACAACGCATGCAAATTTTTGACATAACTCTTGTGAATTTCTATCATAATGTATGCGACATAGTTATTGACTGAAAACATAGAAATTAAAAGTTGTCAAAACAAAGTGTTAAAAAAATTAAAATTTATCAAAATCCTAGTGTGGTTCCCAATATCATGCCATATTTTCATATATAACCATAGACAAGTTTCTGGTATTTGGCACAAGCATTTTGTAGCTCGGGTTCGTTGAACTTTCTTTCTGCTTGCAATAATATCTGGAAATATTGTTGTTGTCCTCTCTATTCGGTGTTCCTGCAGACTCTTGAAATTTTAAATTTCACCCTGCGTGCCATGGATTAGGGGAATATTAAGAAAACACATGAAAAATTAAAACAATATAATGTAACATTTTCACAATTAAGAAAATTAGTTGGGATCTAAGAGGAAAGTCAATCACAATTCGAAACAACTTAATCATTAGCACATTTCTTCACTTTGTATGCATGCAAAGTATTTGATCAATGAGTGCAAAATTTTGTGAGGATGAATGATAAATTATAAGAGGATGAATGCAAGATGATAACAATGCATATGCGAATTTCTGCTCCTATGAATGCAAACTACTTTTTTGTTCCTACGTGATTTCGTACAGGCAACTTGCAAAAACACCAAATCATGCCAAAATCTGTACAAAGAACCTACAAAAACATAGAATCAACAAAGAATATTAGTTTGTTGTTGCTTCATGTCGGGTTCACCATTTGATCTAAAGAAAAATTAGCCATAAATAAGCTAGATTAACCAAGTAAAACTAGAATCTAACTAACTAAATCCTTAAGCACAATGTAATTTAATCAAATCAACACAACACTAAATTGAAGAATCAAAACCCCCTTTGTGTCATTCCAATAGGATTCCATTGCTCTTCTTCATCATCATGTTGGCGTGGCTCTCAATATTTGCGTTGAAGTACCTACATAAGTTAGACATAATAATTCTGAAGATAGTGGTTAAGGAAAATTAGGAGAAACATGTTGAATTTATAGGTTCTAGAGGATGAGAATGGAAGTTTGAGATTCATTCTAGAACATAATTGATCAATGTGCTTGCAAAAAAATTGATTGAGAGTTTAACTCGTTTAATTGATGAGTCAACTGGGTTGATTGATCAGATGACTAAATTGATTAGTCAATGAACTGAGTTGATTGATTTGTTAACTGAATAAATTACTCTATTCCAAAAAGCTGATTGAGAGTTGAAAAAGGTGATTGATGAGTTAACTGAGTTAATTGGGGAGATGACTAAATAGATTACTCAGTTGACTAAATTGATTGCTTAGTTAGACTGAAAGTTAGTGGGAGTTAGAATTTCAACATGTGCTATAGGATTTTGAGATGAAATTCACATTTGATTTTTATTTAATTTGAATTTGGATTTTTGAAATGTGAAATGCACATGTAATTAATTGAAATTTGGTGAAATTGAAATTTTGGGAGAATTTGAAATATTTAAAAAGAATAGGTTAGTTAATTAAACAATTTAAAGAAATTAATTAATTATTTAGAAATTGAATTTAATTAAATAATAATGAGTATTTAATTAAAGGATTAAATCATAATTAAGTAAATAATAATATTTAATTAATTTAGAGAAGTGGTTAAATGAATAATTGATTAAAAGAGATAGAAATAGAATAATTAATAATTTTGGAGAAACATGACTATTAGAATTAATTTAGAACAATAAGAGTTAATTTAATTAAATAATTATTTAAGTAATAAGATGAATAATTAGTATGCTATGATGGGACATTTTTAGGTGTCTATAGAGACCTCATATTAGGCACTGGTTTGAGCAGAATTTGGCATAATCAAGGCAAGGAAGGAAAGACACCAAGGTGAGATTCAAATGAGAATGAAATTGTATGAGGATATAATTTACAAGACTGCTTTTAGCCTCCCACTTTAATAGGAGTATGACCTTTTTCTCATACTCCCAATAAGGTATATGATATCATCAAAAGACTTTCATCAAGTCATTAAAGAATCAAGAAACACCAAGCCCTCAAGGACTTAGAATCTTATCTATCTAAACCATTAAGATGAAAATAGAAATAATGATAAAAAACTTGTATCATGCAAGAAAGAAGAAGAGAATATGGCTTCTATGTCTAGTAAGGAAGATATGAAGAGAGAGAAAAATAAACTTTACTTATTAGTATAGTAAGGAGTTGCTTACTATGAGCCATCTTAGCACGAAGGGAGATTACAAAGAAAAACCTTGGTTTTCTAAAAAATCTAACAAAATATTGAGTGCAAAATGGGTGTTGTGGCGTGCACCCAACATAAAGATTACAAAATAAAGCCTCAACTTACAAAGTAATGTAAACAAAAAATAGACTACAAAATAAGTACTTTAGCGTGCATCAAGCACATCATGGTGTGTGATCAAAGTGTACAAACCAAAACTCATGGTGTGTGTACAAAGTGTAACATATAGTGGGGTCTATGCTTCAACACTAAAGGGTGATCCCATAATATTGGGTTACACTTTTTGGCCAAACTTGAACTGAAATCAGCATTTTTCATTAGATCTTTACTTTCTAAAACCTATATAGTAGCTAAACCATTAAAAATTTTAAGATGAAGTAAACTACTAATTTGTGAGATTTTTCATATAGATTCTAAATATATATTTTTTTAAAATAACTAGAATTTAATTGTCCATATTGTTATGTAACTTTTAATAAAATATTTACAGTAATCAACATTTTTTAGAAGTGACATTTATTTGGTAATGCATAAAATTTTTATAGAAAGATGGAAATTCTAAGTTTAAAAATATAGAATTGTCACACCAATATCTAGTGAATAGATATTTTTTCATAATTTTTTGTTATATATATATATATATATATATATATATAGAGAGAGAGAGAGAGAGAGAGAGAGAGAGAGAGAGAGAGAGAGAGTTAAATTTTAAGACAGAGTAATTGTAATTTGGACAGAGGTGTATTCCATAATGCATAAATTTTTTTGTATGCATTTGAATCAACTTATTTTTGTGTTGAAATGAGGATATCAATACCTATGGAAAAAATATTTTTAAAATTTTTTTTCTATATTTTTCAATTTTTCCACATGTGTGAAACACAATCCTTAATGTTTGATGAAAAACCTACATTCATAAGAAATAAAATATTAATATAGTAATGAAATTAAATATATTAAAAATTATACTATTTGGGAAGCTTATAATAAGGACTAAATACTTAAAAAAACAAAACTTCTAAATGAACTCATCTGACCCCCCAAAAGCTAATGTAAAAGTGGTTTTTTATTAGCATTTTGATAGGAGCGAAGGAGACTCCAATGCAAGTATGATTTAGAAGTAGAGAGGGTCTATCCAAGGAATTTTTATCTCAGAGCCTTTGATCCAACTCTCCTTAATTAATTACTTCAAATGGGACCTCTTAAAGCTTAAATAATTATATTTTCTAAAAAATGTATGATTTCAGCAAAAATCAAGATGTAACAAAAAGTGTAACTCGGTATTGTGGGATCACCCTAAATTGAATGTGTATGCTTTACTGAGAGAAATTTCTTAAGGTAGCATATTTCTATCCAAAAGATAAGCATGCCATAATAGTGAAATTTTCTCAGACATAGGGAAATCAAAGGCGATGGTTCACAAGACATGAAAGAGAACATAAGGGATCCACTATATGGGGTCAATATGCACATTGAATAAATCATTTTTATAAAGTATGATTATGATGAATTGACCTCATTCGCCAAAAGTAGTGGAACTATGATCACAATATAAAAAGAGCAAAGAAGATGATGAACACAAGTATTTTCAAGTCAACGTGGAAGAGACCAAAAAGAGAGATCTCAATGTTTTGTATTTTCCCCAAGTAGACAACACAAAAGCATATTTATGAAAAGATCACATTTACAATGCATGTATACAACATAGAGGAGAAGTGAGATGCAAATAGAAATGTGTCACAACAAGGTTGAACTTCCTTTGTTATCTTGTCCCAATGGAGAAAAAAGAGTCATCCAAAGAGAGCTTAACAAGACACAAAGGCATGTCAAGTATCACATCACAAGGAACACATCTCATGCAAGAAAACACACAAAAGAATCTACTACAAGAGTGGAGCTAGTCTAGTAAATCATCCACCTCCCAATATTTCTTATCATTTGGAGATGCCAGAAAAGATGATAGAAAAGATGTGAGAGAAGACACATCAAGTATGGTAGATGGAGCTATCCCTGGTAGAAAACAAGGACCATGTTCTAATGATGAATCACTATGTGTTTCACTAGGAGCTAGAGTTAACGATTTTGAAAATATCGAAGAATACTCGTGATTAATCGCAATAATTTCATACAAATAATCAAATTATTAGTATCCATATTATTATTATCAACATTGTCATCCAAATCAATCAAACTAGGAGACCTTATGCGCAAAGGAGGTGAAGAGGAAGAATCATTTTGCATAGACAATTTTAATATTTGACAAGGATGATTAATATAAATCTTCTCCCTAGGATTAGGTAAAGGTTTGAAAAAATGGGACCAAGTCAACATTCGACTTCTTAGAGGAGGATATAGTTTTGGAAGAAAGCTCAAAATCCTTGGCATGACATCTTCGTTGATGTTCTCTAGCACTATGATTTCTCTTGCTATTATTCAAAGCTTATGGATGAAGGTTGGGGATCACTCAACATAGGTTTCTTTTCTTCAGGTTTGTAGAAGCAATTGAAGAAACCTCACAAGGTTGAGAGATACAATATGTTGGGCACTTATTTCTTTGTCCTTTATAATGTTTAGGAGGTGGAACCACAAAATATTTAGGAGAAATAGGAGTAAGAAGTCCAGGTTCAAGATGTGGAGGTAGATAATCCATATCCATAGATGAAGAATCATTAGGTTTACTTAAGGTTGATATCCTTTCAGATTTTTACTTTTGGTAGGATAGGATAGGAAAAAGACATCTAGACAAGGTTTCCAAGGTTGAGTTTTTTGAGGCCAAAAGAAATCAAGGGTGAAGTTTCCATGATTGGCTAAGGGTTGATAAAGACTATGATTCATCATTATAACTTGTCGATTGTGAGGGAACTTCAAATATTTATGTATAGTAGAAGGGGTAGTTTTCATTGAATCAAGCCAAGGTTGTCCCAATTTATTTTAAAATTGGTTTGAAGTAGGGATAATAGAAAAGGTAACATCTAAGCACTTAGTACCAACTTATATGGGAAGGGTGATGGAACCTATAGTGGGACAAGTGAAACCATCACAAATCTTAATCATAACATCTATTTATCATATGTATCTTGATGAAATTATTGTGTATAAATATGTTCTTCCATGATAATATTCATCATACATACTAGATCAATGAACACTCCATGTGAGAGATTTCCTTTTATCTTTGCAATAATTTATATGGTCCATCAAGTTCATTAATGATATCTCTTGAAAAAAAAAGGTGATGCAAGGGTCGTACTTAGGATTAAATTCCAAAATCAAGTTCACAACATTGTTGTCATCACTAGATATATCATTGATAGCTATAAATCCTCTATCATTATGTTCAAAAACATCAGTAGAGTGAGAAGGAAAAGGCTTGGTAAATATTTAAAGAAATTGATTAGAAGCTAACACATATTTTTTTCCTTTATCATTCACACTATCTACTACTATAGTATTATAATCAATGAGATCTTGAATTTCATGATACAATCTAAATCACTTCTCAGAATCATGGCTAACTTGACGATGGAATTGACAATGGGCTTTGGGATCAAAAGAAGGTGGCAAAGGCTTGGAAGTATGTACGAAATGGATGGGAGGAAGATTCATCACATTAGGATTAATCAATTTAAGCATGATGATATGTAATAATTTAGAGAGAGGAGTGAAGTTGTGATGCCTAAATTTTGAAGAGAAGGGAGTGATAATGGGAGTTGTGGCTGCCACTTGAGAATCAATATGATTAGAAGAGTTGTTGGTGATGATCTTGATGAAGTTTTTTTTTTTTTTTCTAAAGTTTTATGAGCATCTTAAATCTTATCAACTGGAGTCAATGATGAAGAAGGTTTATATTGACTCACTTGAAGCTAATAATTATGAAATGTTGTGCACAATTATGTGAAAGATGCATAACAAAAAACTAAAAGGTTATCTCTAGTGTATTTTTGTAAATTATTAATGAAAAAAATCATCATTAGGAACAAGATAAGCAATTTGTGAATGCAAATGTTTATATCTACCAGTTAAATTAATCATTTTTTCATTAGCACCTTTTTTGCAATGCACCAAATCAATCAAAGTAATTTGTGGGTCAATATTATTTTAAAAATGTTGAACAAATACATCAGTTAACTTTTAAAAAGAATAAATTGAATAAGGAGGCAAGGAGAAAAACCATTGCAAATATTTTTCTCTTAAAGTACGAGTGAATAATTTTTCCATAAGTCTTTAGTCATATGAAAAATCACTATACAAAGACAAAATTGTTTTCATATGAGTTTGGGGGTCACCTTGCCCATTATATTTCTCCAAACCAAGAACCTCAACATGTTGTGGGAGAGGAGTATGAAGGATTTTAGTGGAAGGTGGGCTAGAGGTAGTACACGTAGGAATAGTGGATTTGGATTGAGTTATGAAAGCCAATTGTTGTTGTAAAGATGAAACATTTTGGATAAAATGGTTTATGGTTGCTTCAGTGGATGAATTAGATTGAGAAATGTTGGATTGAGATGGAGGATTTGATGGTGTAGTATTATGATAGGTATGTGAAACATTATGATAGATAGGCAGAGGAGATGGTTGGGAAAAAATGGAAGATTGGTTGAGGGTGGTATGTAGGAATATTGATTGATAGGATCCCCCCATTACTCAAATGTGTAGCATTAACACTTTTTGTAGAGGTAGACATGATGGAAGATATAAATTTAGGCACATTAGGCAAAGATGTAGGAATATGAATTGAATTGTCAACTTGATTTATAGGATTTGAATGTCTAAGCACTTTGACACAAATTTTCAATGTCATAATGCTGTCATCCATAATATGAGCTATACCATGCAACACTTCCACACATTTTTCATCATTTTGAATCAACCTCCTTAAACCTTCAATCAAAGGGATTTACTCTCCACCCAAGTGTT
The DNA here is from genome assembly GCF_030272615.1 of Cryptomeria japonica. Classification (NCBI taxonomy): domain Eukaryota; kingdom Viridiplantae; phylum Streptophyta; class Pinopsida; order Cupressales; family Cupressaceae; genus Cryptomeria; species Cryptomeria japonica. The sequence continues at coordinate 400,674,596 of NC_081411.1, forward strand.
CCTCACTCACAAATTGTTGAAGATATTCTAATTCCTTGTCAAGATTCCCCTATTGTTCAATAGTCACTTGAGTTGAAGAGTCACCTTTATCATGAGAAGCATGAAGGGAAAGATTTTCAACAATGTTAGGCATGTTATGTGTTGGATTGAATGAAGATGATTCAACCAAGCTCCTAAGGAATAAGTTAGTTAGCTCAAGCTCAACACCCTTGGTGTTTAAACTTTGAGAAGTCATAAGTCTATAACTTCTTCTCACTAGGATATAGAATTAGGGACAAAGGGTAGTGAAACTCATACAAAAATCTAATGAAATAAATTTATACTCACAAATACTCTTTTACACTTCATAATAAAAAAAAATTATAGATAAATAAGTGATTAAACAATGAAACGTCCCAATATAATGATTTCTTAACCACTTAATTAATAAAACTGAACTATAAAAGTAATATATTGTAGCAATTAATGTCTCTAAATATAAAAGTGATATGCAATAAAACTTAGATTTGAACATGCAAATCATAAATTATGCAATAAACAAGTAAGGATCACAAAAATGTAATATGGTGGATTGGAGTTCACTTGTCTAAACATGCAAACTAGGAATCAATTCCATTCACATCAACATACATTAGAGAAAAAAACCAACATACCCAATTGCATGCCCTTGGGAGAGTTGGACATAATGGATTGATGGATTCCTTTCTAAGTGGAGATGTAATTGGATAAGATAGAATAATCAAATGTAAGAACTAGGTTTAATGACACAAAATTGAGAGTAACCAACATAAACAATAAGCTACATAACAAATATGCAGACTCTAAGTAACGATATGGAAATGGGAGTCAGAGAGGAAATTATGTTTGCAATTTGAGACTGAAAGAGTTGGACTATGTCAATAAGCATAATTTTACTCAAGGTGTTTGATGCAAATATCAAAAACAGGTTCAAGATGAGGATTTCACTTTGAGTATTTCCCTAAAATTTTATCGAAAAAGTGTTAGACACTAACAATAATTGTCATTATCCAAGTTTTTCTACTTCTTCAAAATCTAGACCCCTTTATCTTTATCTTCTCTTTCTAAATCTATACTCCTTTGCTAAATTTGAAACTTGCGCACATAATAGAAGAAAAATGGTTTTGGTTTGATGGGGGTTTGCCTAGGTCAAACCTCGAGTTTGGAATAAACCATATAATGAAGAATTGATAAAAAAGAGAGCTTACCTTTGAAGGTTCGAGGCTATATCACCCACGATTTTATTATTTATCCCCCACCTTTTGATGGAAGGAAATTGATGAAATCAATTGCTTCAGTGGCTACTCCCCATCCAATAAAGGTATGTTAACAAAAAGCACCTGAGGTGGGCCCATACCTCCCACCCAAATCCACACACAAATGTTTAGCCTTACTATTCTAAAGGTGGGTGGGTGGGAAACTATAGTTCCTACTACCCTACTGGCCTAAACAAATATCTTATCTTAAATTGGTTGATTCTATCAACATGACCATCATTGATATAGGGTTGTTGGGACTTTATTTCTACATGTTGGACCCACCAACCATTCCCATTCACTACCCCCTCGGGCAATCGACTGATCCATGAAAAGAAGGATTTTTGATTGATTGATCTCTTGAGCCCCTCATCCACTTATCCACATCATTCTTCAATAGAAAGTTAGATGTTGTAGAAGGTAACCTCTCAACTATTCCATCCACTAGAAAGGCACCCATCCATTCCATATCTCACCCACCTCCTAGCTATTCCATCTACGTAAATTTGAACTCCACCTATTCCACGTCCCATGGCCTTAATGACTCTTGAGAAACTCAACTATCTTCCCCTTTTCCTTCATAATAACTAGAGGTTTACCCTACCTCCCTCCAATGTGGGAGCCCTACATTGAGAAAGTGTTCATTCAAGATGTAGTTGGTTGGTTGTTCAATCATTTTAGTTCATAACTATACCCCTGCTAGAATAAGCCACAATAACTAGTTTAAATGTTAGTTCCCCAGATTGGATTCTAGAGTCACACCCACAAAGCAGCAGTCAAGCACTACATTTTCTTTTATTAATTCTAATCCCTATAAAATGGTAGGGAAACTCCTACTACTCTAGACTACAAAAATGGTGAGTCTACATCTCAAACTACTACCTTGGTTTTGGATTGATATTGAGTTTTTTAACTTAGTCACCAATCCCAAGAAAGAAGAGATATGGTTTTCTATAATAGGATAGATACATGTCTGGATATACACTCTAACTCAAATTTACCCTTTAACCACTGGGAAACTGACACCTGTTGGCATATTGGCATAACTGATAGAGATGATGATGTACCGGTAAAGGATGATATGATATATCGAAGGACTGCTGGTGATGATATATTGATGGACTATTGGTGATGATATAATAATGATATGATGCTTTATGATTAGCTATTTGTGTTGTCATTTATGGAAACCTTGTTTGTTTATGTTTGGTAGATAATCTAAGTTATCTAAGTTATCTAAGCCTAACTGGTAATGGAATGTTTGCTAAGATTGATAGTGAACCGGTAAGAAGGAACAGTGAAGGAGATGATAGCGGTAGAGATCTGTGTTGAGTTAGGTGTTGCGGTTTGGAATGTATACTTATTGCATTATAATAAGTCTATGACAAGAACCACACCATGTTTGGAAAACCAGAAGTCATGTTTGTAATTGAATGTTGTTTATTCATTGTAGGGTTTGAGAACTGGTGACAAGATTTTTAATCGGTGATGTTTAATGGTTTGGCGATGAATCTTATTATGTTCATTACTAAGTGATGACATGTCAGAAACCGTGTGTGATGATAAGATTTCATTTAAGCATGTACAAGGAGCGAATTTCTTGGGAAATAGTGAAGTGCCTAGGAGAATGTGATAAGTGTTTGACATGTTATTAGATTGATGTGCAGTGATGTGTTATGATCATTCAATGGATACAATTGTCTTGAAATTTGTTGTAATGATTTGTTATGATGATCTCTAATGGTCTGTAATGATCTGATATGATCTATGATATAAATTTAATATATTTTGAATGCTTTTAAGGTTATGTAACCGACCTTGTTGAAAAGTGTATTTAGGTCGAGTTTGAGATGACATTTTGTGTCGGTGATCAGAGAAGGAGAATGTGCCGAATCAGATTGAGATGTCTGCATGTGTGAAGTAAATTAGAGCTAAAATGGATCTGTACTAGCAAGCAAAGAGTTCATTGATTAGATCATTTATCTATTGTTTCCTATCAGTTACAACACTATTAAAATCTATTAACCGGGTAGGTCCTAACAGGTCTGATCTTGTAAATCCCTTAACTGCGTGGCTCAATAATTTGGGTCTAAATCCTTTAGCAAGGTTACTCCTAATAGGGTAGACCTCCTAACAGAGCTGAGGTTAAAGTCCCTTCACCGAGTGACTCCTAATAGGGTCTTCTCTTAAATGGGCATTATTGTAAAGCTCTTAACCAAGCTAGGCCTTTAACATGGTACATTCCAAAAGCGTGCATATTTTGTGGGTACCAATTCCCACCGTGGTTTTTCCATTTGGGTTTCCACATGAAAAATATTTGTGTTCATATTGTGGATGGATTATTGAGTTATTCATTTGATGTATTTACTATGTTTGCTTAATAATGAACTTAAGTAGCTATCGGTAATAGTTTGGTAAATCTGATTTGAAGACTATTTGATCAACTACCGGTATTGGTTATGAACTGTTATTTTGAGAAGTGTTTTCAAATTGGTAAAAGATTGTAGTTTATTGTTATTACTGATTCACCCCCCCCCCCCTCGCCCCCCTCTCAGTAACAACCAGATCCTCACAATAACATTAGAGCTTGACCTAGCACAATTGTTTTGAAACTATGACTCCCACCTACTATAGTTCTTATTCTAGCTTGATTCTAGAACTATTTTAGCCACAACTATAATTGCAAGTTTATTAATTCACGTCTTTAATTTTTTAATTAATTTTCCATATTCCCTACATTTTTACAAGGTCCACATTAATTCACTTATTCCATTAACTGATTAATTTACTGCTTGAATTGGAGGGATAGTAAGTTATTCTAGCAAGTTGATCAATTAAGTGTGGGGTTGGTTAATTAATTAGCTTTCTATAGTAAGGGGCATAAAGGACTAGACCCTATAATTTCCCAATGATATAACTTCATTCATGAATCTCCCTTGCCTTGAAGTCTTTATGAAAGGTTGATGTTGCTAGGTGGGAACATGTCTTCACATAAAATTTATCATGAATACCATCTTGAATTCTTGAAAATATGAATACTTGACCTCTTTTTCACTACCTTCAAGATTCTTGATTGATTTCTCACTTGAATTGTATTGGAAACTTGTCGGGAGATGATTGAAATATATTTCAAATGATGAGATAAAAATTTATTTTATACCTAGCCTCATGAAACATGTTGAAAATTACTTAGAAGGTTGAAATCCAGTATCTTTTTTCACTCAACCTTTTTTGACCATTAGAGTGTTCAAATTTGGGCCCCTTTTTTCTTGGACTATGGCATCTAGTGCCCTAGTCCAGTTCTTCTTTACTAGGACAAGGTCAGGAAGTAAGAGGAGAGAGCATAGACTTGAGATATGACACTAGTTTGAGTAAGATTAGTCATAATTAGGGAAATGAAGGAAAAACATCAAGGTGAGACCGAAACATGCATGAAATTGTTTGAGGATACAACTTATGATATTACAACTATTTTGATATATGAAACTCTTTCTAAAAAACTTTGAAGTGAAATTTATTTTTCATACTTCAAGGAATCAATGAGATTATCAATAGAAAAAAATGTTAAATGGTTTGCAAAATATGAGAATCCATCAATATTTTTGAAGGCAACTTTATCATTTAAATAATAAGAAGAATTATTTTCTTACACATTTTGAAATGAATAAGAACAAGAGGTGGAAAATGGCAAAAGACAAACCAAAAAGTAAGTATAAAGGACCATGAAAAGTGTTGTGTTTGGCAAAATCTCAAAAGCTCAAGGATGACACAATGATGGAGTATGGAGAAGAGAACTATGAGCTGCAAGAAATTGAAGTAATCAATTTAAGTAGACTATTATATCCCTTATATGAGGATACACCAACTCCTATATGAGAAGTAGGAATGCTAAAAGACACCTCTCAATAAAAAGTATAAATATTTTTATATGAATAAAAATATAAAAATAAAGCATGAAGAAGAAGAAAATGTATAAATTCGTGAAGTTAAGGTGAAAATATTAGTTGTTGAGTGTATACAAGAGAAAGATGCTTTTAATTTTAACACACACATCAATCCTCATATAGTTGAATCTATACCATTCAAATAATATTTTTAAGATATCTATAAAAATGGAGATGTGAATAATAATGAAATTGATAAATAAAATACTTTAGGTAGACATATATTTTGAGCATCTCTATAAATTAATATTTAAAATTAAACAAGATTATGAGATGGAATTCTAAGACAACCTTACTGAAATAAATTGCATTAAAGAAAAGTGCCTTAGCAAATATTTACCTTGATTTTATTCTTGTTAAAATTCTATAATATCAATTTATGATAAATAGTTTGATAATAACCTCAAGGTAATTTCTCATGTTATGATAATTTACGGGGTAGGTAAATGGGGTCCACTAGTTTAATTATGTAAACTAGTAATCAAAATCCATTTACATTAACAAAAGTTTCAAGAATGATCAATAGGTACAACTTTAGACATATTGGTGAGAGTTGGGCACTTGGATTAATTATTCTTTTTTTTTATAACTTTATTTGATAATAGAATGCAATATATAGGGTTAATGATGCAAAATTGATAGTAATTAGCATAAATAGTAAGCTACAAATAGATATGCATATTCTAAGTACAAATTCGCAAACATGGAACAAAAAGGAACCCACGTCTACAATTTGAGCCCAAAAGTACAAAACTATGTAAATAGACATCCTAGTACTAAAGGTGTTTGATGCAAATATAAAAAACAAATTTAGGATCAGGATATTGCTAAAAAAGTATCCCTAAATTTCTTTGGAAAAGTGTTGAATTGTGTCAATCCTTACCACTATCAAAGTTTTTCTACTCCTTCAAAGTTTGGATCTCTTCATCTCAATCTGCACTTTCTAAATTTGTATTCTTTCTTTGCTAAACTTAAAAACTAAACACACATGAGAAGAAAATGGTATTGGGTTTATAGGGGTTTACCTAGGTCAAACCTTGGGTTTGGAATTAACCCTTTAATGAAGAATTGATTGAAAAAAGGGCGCTTACCCTTGCAAGGCAAGGCTCAAACTTAAAGGAAATATTGAATTCACAATATTTTACCTCAATTTTGATGTTGTTGATGATGAAATTTTCTCTTTGGGTAAGACCCTCAAATGCTGATGTAATAACATAAGATGAAAAGACAAGTTTGATCATGAAAAACCACTTGCATGAAGATTGTTGTAACTTGCTACTCCATAATTCTTAGATCTAAAGAAATTCACTCATAATAATTTCTCTAGGAGTTTATTGGAAATTGTACAGGTATAAAAATGAATTAGGAAATATTCTCTTATATAGGGTTTTTAAGGTATTTCATAAATTACACCAACATCCAATGATCATATTCAAATATCAATATCACAAACTAATTGATGGAAATCGGTACACCAACATATTCAAAATTGGGCCTATTTTGGGTTTACTATGGATCCTAGTGCCCTAGTCGATCCATAAAGGGGTAACATAAAGGTAGATCTAGTGTACATAGGCTCATAATAGCGAATCAGATCACCATATGCCATTAGTTTTGTAGTACAAGGCTTCAAAAAGAGCCAAGAGGAGACACACTAAGGCAAGGGACGAAAAATGAGTGTGAAATTGTAAAGGGTTATAATTTATGACACTACTCAATTATATTACTAGTAGAACATTGATATTCTTGAAGTAATTTTTTCATCATAAGTAATGTTGAGAAATGGATAAAGTCACAACTTTCAACAAAGTAAATGACTTATTCACTCAATCTTGTTTATACAAAATATTATGGTATCTAGATAATATTTTGGAACACTCAATATTTAATTTTGAGATGGATCTTGCATTGGGTTCTTCCCTGATGCTTCATTCTACTAATTTTTCTAATGATTCATGGTAATCTCAAGTAGATTGCAAAGAAACTCTCAAGGTTGTGGAGGATGATGAATTGACAAATTTAATTGATAGTTGGACCTTCAATATTTGGAAACCAATAGTATACTTTCCTATTAATTTTTTTTAAATTTGATGGTTCAAAATCTTCCTTGGGTGGTTAACTCAAGTGGAGAATATGATAAATTAAAAACATGTTTAGAAATATATCAACTTAGGTATTAGATCATTGTCACAAAGATGAGTATATATCAATTAGTATAGAAGGTCATGTGGCATCCACAAGTAATTTTCCTTTCATTTATAAAAATACTTCTAGGACCTTATGTGGAGATGCTAGAGATTACAACCGAGGATAAGACAAAATGCCATTTTGTCATCGTTACATTATAGAGTCCTAAAGAGATACATGAATGGAATGAGAAATTGTTAGTAACGAAAGAGAAAGAGGTCCAAGTCCTAACTAATTTGGATAACACAAAAAAAGGTTAATTGAAGAGATAAATTTATGTTTTAATAAGACAAAGAAGACATGAAGTAAATTCTATTAATAACTAATCATACAACCACTCTTGAAAATTTGTAAGTAGTGAAGAATAATTTGGAAATGATGAAATCAAAATATTTGTATCTGATTAAAGATAGAAATATTGTCATCATAATTTTAAAGATGACCATAAATGTACTTAAAGAAAAGAATAAAAATATCTATGAACTAACCTTTGATCTTAAATCAACTAAAGAGTCTTTAGAAAAAATCCAAAAGGAACTTTAGGAAGAGTAGTTTGATGCTTTTGTAAAAATTGAGGGAGTAAGAGAATAAAGAAAAACTAAGGAGATTAAGTAGGTAATTGAAGAGCTTGATAGGATTCAATCAATTTTGAGTTAGAGTAGTTTTCAGAAATACCATAAATTGCAAGTATAGAGTTGGGTTATCATCAAGATTGTTCTAAACAAGAAAATACGGATAGTTTTCAATCCTTCTCAAAATAACTCACTTTTTAGATGGATGAAAATATATCTTTTGTTTGAGTTCTATATATTGTGTTAATACCATAGTGGCACGATGGAAGCTAACACGACAAGATGGATTGAGGATAGGGAATAGTAAATCCTTAAGATTGATTTTGGATCATAACATGTTAGAGAGGTTGAGTTACTAGTAGAAATTAAGATTTTTAAATGAATTGTTTATATACACAATGTGTAATTTATACGCAAAAAAAATATTTAAAGTATTTATTCAAGTGATGAGATGAGAATTCATGTAATTTGATAACTTTAGTGCAAATTTTTATAAAGAATGGATGTTTCCATCTATCTATCAAACAAGTCTTAGAAATATGCTCTAACACAAATATTAATAAAATATCAAGACATGGAAAGAGTTAACATAAGTGGGCCTTATAGAAGGACGAATGACGTTAAGGAATTGTGTCAACACTAGAATAAGGAAATTGTTTTATGATCACGAGGTATAGATTGGATGATTAAGTTATTAAAAGACATAGATAGTGGTTGTAATTTCAAATCCAAAAATTCAATTTTTTTTAGTAATAAAACTCATATAGTTTTTTATTAGGGGATAAGCAGGTTTTGAGGGGACCCAAAATCCCCTAGATGAACCAACATCTAGACCTAAGAAAGAAACAACTGATCAAAAGATATACAATGAATACATACATCCAACCTTTAGTGAAACACCAACCACAAGACAACAAAGAACATTACATATCAGGCTGGACCTCAACAAAGAAACAAGACTCTGAGGGTTTTGACTAGCACCCACAACCACAAAAGAGGGTTTTAAATAGGCTCCCACAACCTGAAAGACACTAAGGGTTTTAATTGGAACCCACAACCATAGAAAACTCATATAGTTAGAGGTTATAGGAGTTGCATAATTATGGCATCACAAATAAAGTATTAGCTAGTAAAAATTCCTCTATATCATCAAAAAATAGTTGTGCTAAGCATCACTTTTTTCAAGTATTGTGTTGAAGTAATTAGGACATTATCTAACTATTGAATTAATTGGGTCCTTTAATTACTTTATTCACTTAAGCTAAACTTAGGCGCTTTTATCTTTTATTAGATTGGGCTCGTGATAGATTAAGCTCACTTAGTTGACCTAATCTTTAGTTCTTTGAGATATTTTTTGTTTCCTAATGTTATATTAAGTTTATAATACTTTCTACAAAGCAAGTCATTCATTCATCATAATCTATCCAATTCATTTACTTGTTAATCTACATATCAAATTTTTTTACGGATCAATCTCTTTCAAGGTTGCATAACACTAATCATGCCATATTCTCTTCGGATACATGATAGGTGTTTTTCTTGTAGGTTCTTAATGGGCTTGTGGGGTTGAACAAATAAATCCAACATGTTATTAGAGATTTAGATTTGCTAAGTTCCTATCCATTTTTTGGGAGAACCTAACTTACAAGAAAAAATAACTCATCTTGAATAAAAAATATTTTTGGGTTCTATTATTTGCCTTTAAAATGTTAGAATATGCGAGAAGCAAGAACTGAACTAGGATTTGATGTTGGTCATAGATCACATGAAGCTCCAAGCAATAGTTGTTTGAAGACCAAAATAATTGAATGAAGAGAAATTTGAAGTGAAAGAAAAATAGAGACAAAGACAGAGAATTTTGAGAAGACTCCCACTACTCTCACTAAGCCATCACTTAATTAGTGAAGGCGAGACTTGGTAAAATGCCAAAAAATGTGGCATAGCCTCCTTACATGAAGATAGGAAAGGAGTTGTGAAATTTGGCACATAAAAATAAAAGAGGGTGAGAAACCCAACTACCTCATAACCCACTTAGGAAATGATACAATAGTGGTTGTATGAGGTGGCACAACAAGCCAAAAAAGGATGTGTAACTTAGCTACCCATGTGAGGGAGAGAGTTACACATGTAGCTAAATTATTTCACCATGTGTGGTCATATTAACCACTTATAATAACCTAATAAAGCTTAAATATAATGTGTAGATAAACAAATACCCCCTAACATAAGGAAAAATGAAAAAACTACACTAACAACCCCTTAAGCATGGTTTAGGTGGGTGAAAACATGGTGTAGTACCCCTCCTTGATCAGACTCTTTTTGTATGTTTTTGATTGACTTCAGTGGAACATTATTGTATATTGATTCAGATTTTATGCGATGTTATTTCATGCTTTATCTGATCTGTGGAGTATGATTTTATGTAGTATCTCAGTGCTTATGATTAATGTTATTTTATGGATCATTATCATGGACTGACACTCTTACCTTATATGTACAGTGCGTTATTTATGTGTTGTGTGTTTTCATGTGTATGGGATGCGAGGGGATGATTTTCCTTCGCTCACTTCGGTGAGACAGGGAACGCCACGATTCTCCTTCATCGGTGTGTGTGTCATGTCTGTATATATATATATATATTTGTCTATATGCACGTGTGGTTCTTTGGTGCAGGACATTGTAGGTACAAGTATTGGGTAGGTACGGGGTATCGACTCCGCCTGGTTTCACAGGTCTGAGCGTGCATTATATGTCTGATGGGAGTGGAGGAGATAGTTGTTGGACCCTAAATTGACCCACAGTTACACTCGTGTGAGTGTTATCAGTCGATTGGCTTCCTGTCTGGCCGGTATGCGAGTCATAGTGCTTTGGTTTGGTCATTTGTGAGTCATCATTTGATCATTCTTCGTTTTGCATGCTTTCGTTCATCTGAATGGTTATTTAATTGAATGGATGATGCTATATTATGTTGGCATAATTATTTAATTATTATGCTCTAAGATTATTGATTTAATTAAATTAATGATTTGCTAGATTAAATGGTTAAATGGCTTATTTCATTTTGTAAAGTGCATTAATATATATTGTGGAAGGAAATAAGTAATTGCCTAAGCCATTTAAATGTTAAATGATTATGTTGAAGGAAATTATTATGGAAAATAGAAAATAAAATTAAAAGCTTTTCTTTTTACCTTTCCATTTGACTTTTTCATTTTAATTGTTTTTGGAAAAGAGGAAAATCTTATTGCTATTTACTTTTTAAATAAATTAATCTGATTGGTGGAGAAAACTTTCAACCTAGAAGTTTAGGATGAAATTATTTTCCCCATATATTCCTAGAAATTCACGGGAAGAAGAGGCAGAAAATTGGGAAGAGAAATTTGGAAAAACATTCTGAAAGAGGAGCTGGAATTTGATTTGGTTTGCAAGGACTGGGATTCTTCCACCATTTTGCTTGCTAGTTTGATTCAAGGTTGGATGATCTCTTCTTGTTTTAAATTTAATTTTGATTTTTCAGTTGCTTCCTGTGTATGAAAGAAAAGGCAAATCTTCTTGTAGAATCTTGTGGAATGATTGGAATGGAAGAAGAAATGCCTATTATTGTTGATTTTGTGAAGCTTTTATCATATGTTTGCTTATAGGAAAGAAATGGTTCATTTCTCTATTTGTTGTATGTTTTTGTGTTCTTGAAAATCAACCTTTTGGATTGCCTCTTCTATTTGGAATAGAATGAATTGGATTTAGTTTGGTGTGTGCTTCCTATTATCTTATTGCCCAAGATTTGGGGCTCTTGTGTGATTGTATTTCACCATTTACCGTATTGGTAAATATCCATTTGAATTTGAATCTTGGCACTGTGTGTGTGTGCCCGTGAAACGATCTGGAAATGAATCATTTTTATGTTTAAACAATTAGTATCTTGTGATTTTTAAATGCTTAAGAAGTAAGAATTTTTATTAAATTGGACTTTACCTTACCCTGTGGTGGGCTAGTCCCACCACGCGGGTTAGTAGTGTCTACTGCCCACAAGTAGCAGTACTACCGATCTGCAGTACTGCTAAGCGGTAGTAGTACTACCCGTCGGTAGGATTGTTACCATTCGGTAGCAGTACTACCGGTCAGTAGGACTACTACCTATCGGTAGCATCTGCTACCAGTCGACAGCAGCACTACCGGTCGGTAGGCCTACTACTGGTCGACAACAGTACTATCGGCAGGTAGTGTCTGCGGCCTCAGCAACAACACTGTTGCGAGTTGGCCTTGACCCCCGCTTGACCTTGTAACCATACTGGTACAAATCGATATGTGCTATGAATTTAATTTTTATTAAATGAAATATTTTAAAGTGGTTTTTATGTTAAATAAATAGTGTTTTCCTAATGATTTTTATTATGTGGATTAATAAATTTATCAGTGGAAATCAAAACATGAATTAGTAATGCAAATTTGTAATTTTGGATATGTTCCGAAAATGAATTAAATGCCTGTTAGGAATTTGTGTTTAATTTGGTTGAATGTTTAATGTGGATTTCATTCTTGAATGAATATTGATTTGGAAATTGAATAGATGTGAATATCATAAAAGAGTGTTCTATTTAATTTTCAATCAAAGATGTTGCAAGTGCTTATGATGTTGATTTTCTCAAAGATTGTCTGAGTGCGGACTTAGTGAATTAGCTTTCCTTGCAAGATTTATATGGTGTTATTTCTGGTCTGTGGTTCAGTCATCCTATGGTGGCGTATTTGATACCTTTGACCAAGTGATATATGATGACTTCGTTGTCTTAACCATGTAGTGTCTTGCCTTATGGTTAACCAAGAGTCGGTATGTCCTTGTTTTGACCACTTGTATTTGGATAGTGGTGTTATGGTTGTCTATTTCGCCATAGGGTCCTCATGGAGTGACCATGTTTGTTTAGTGTCCTTTGAGAGAGTGGCTTTCGAATGGGGGCTGCGACCAAAGAGGTTGGCAGGATGACCCTTTGAAGGTAAGATAATAAGTGATAATCTAATTAATTGATTAGGTGGGTAGTTCTCAAACATTAATAAAGATATTGTACCTCGTGCATAGGTGAGTTCTTGTACTAAGGCTCATAATGTAGTGAGAAGGCTTGGAATGGAAAACCAACCACCTTGTCATCACAAAAGGTTGGTAGGGTCTGCATGAGACTTAGTTGGAGATGGAGGTTCGGGAAAGGTTACTAGGACAGTGAGCTGGGACCTATGGAGGCCAACCATGGTAGCCATCGTAAGCTATGTGATGATACTCTCTCTTTAGGTTCACTTATGTGTGTGATGTCGGTTCACTTGTGTTTTGTGATATCAAGTCACTTGTGTATTTGTGATGTTGAGTCACCTGGATTATTGTGGAGTCTCTTTGTGTTGTCATGGAGTCATATTGTTTTTTCGACCATGTCATGCTTTTGCTTGCTTGAGGGTCCTCAGCTATCTCCTAGCACAGTGGGATGATTCCATTTTGGGAATTACATGGTTGAGTGGTAGTGCCACTTCCCATCAGATGTTCTTGTTTGTACCTTCATGTAAGGGTTGGCTTCACAGGTGTTTATGTGGTTCGTGGCTCATGCTTATCTCATGTTGGAGATTATTGTTATTTGGAGACCTATGTGTTCATTGTATCATGATATTTTGTAACCTTGTAATTGGTTACGTTGTATCTTTATATGTATATTGAGAAGCCATGTATTGGAAGAGAAATGTAATACTAAGATTGTGATGTTATTTATCAGTTTCCTTTATGTTATGTGTTCATGCTTATTGAAGAGAAATTATATTGTATCCTTTCAATCTGTCAATGGTGTAATCTGTATTGCTTATGGCTTCTTGTGATCATTGAGTTAATGATGGATTGTTGGATTAACCTTAATTGTGGAATTTATCTTTTGGTTTTAATTCTTCATTGGTAACCCTTAAGGAATTATGTTGTAAGTCTCCCACTTGTGTTATCATGCATGTTGTGTTTAATGCACCTATTATGTTTATTCTTTTAAAAAAAAAAATGTTTCACCCTTGTTGTGGGTTTTCCTTTGGGGTTCCTGGCGGGGAATTACACATGGATCCCGACAAATGAGGCCATGTTAGGTACCCATGTACATAGAGATCTCCCTAGAAGAAGAAGCCTCGTCATAATCAGAATAGCCCTGTGTGGGGGAAAAAGTGACACTAAGCAAGCATGCCCTAATCTCACTTTCAATCACACACTTGTGGAATACGAAAGAGCCTAGAGGTATCACACAATTGGCTACTTCTTTTTGTAGAAGAGAGAGCCATGGGCTACCTATTAGGATTTCTATTCCTTTGTTGCAAATGAAAGATAAGATGATGCAAGTTCAATTCCTAACCCCAAAGTGCAAGTATGAACTAATAACAAGATTGCAGAATTGAACTTAAACAATGGAAAGTTGTAAACACAAGGACAAGACAAGAATGTAAATGTGTACCTGGTGTTAAAATCTAAGTGAAAATGTTCGGGACGGGGGCGCGGGCGCCACTGTCCTGATTCTGCTCCTGAAACTGCTGTTTTGCAACCTGAAAAGTTGTCAAAAATGCTGAAAATTGCTGTCTGACAGAAGGACCAGGGCACCCAGCGCCCCTGTCCCAGGGACCAGGGCACCCAGTGCCCCTGTCCTGGCAGGACCAGGGCACCCCACGCCCCTGTCCTGGTCTTTTGTTCTACAATTTGATGTGTTGTTCTGTCTCGGTCCGCTTCCGTCGGATCTGCAACTTGCGGCGTCGTCCGAGTCCCGAAACCTGCACTTATATCTGAAAAGGTGTGGTGGGTGGCTATATAGGGTTTTACCTTAGTCAAACCCCCACTTTGGTTATTTCCACCTCCACGAATAGCCAAGTTGTATTGTAAAAGTAATGTGTGTGCAGACCTTGTGTGTGTGCAAGATCTAAAATGCAAGTAAGCAAACTAGAGCAACCTAGAAAGTAAACCCTAATTGCTTGTAAATGACAATGTAAATGCTCCAAATCAAGATGCCAAGTGATCTAAAGCATGAATGTAAGTGACATAATGAGGCTTATGCAAAGACATGAAAACAACATGAAATCATACCCAACCCCAAGGGAGGGGTACAAGCCAATCTTCAGTCGGTGATCCCTTATTGCTCTTCAATGCCTTCAAAGCCCTAAATGGATGAATGAAATTGATAGAATATTTGATGGATGGATGTTGAATGTTGTTGAAGTCTTCAAAGATCTTCTCTTTCGCTGCATAGAAGGCCCTTGAAACCAAAAATTTGGATCCTTTCAAATGAAGAAAGAGAGCTCTTATATATGAAACCCTAGGTCTTAATTTCAACTTTTGGCCGACCTAGAGATTGAATCTCCTGCCAATTTCTTGGGGTTAAGCTTTATTTTATGATTGGATTGCGCTCCTAAAATTTCGAGAAAAATGTCCGAGACCATGTGCACTCCGGGCACCATGGTCCTGACAACTTTTCACCAAATTTTCAGGGCCGTTGGATATGATGATTTTAGAGCGAATCCCGAAGTTACAGGTGATTTCAAGATGTTTTGACCCCCAAAATCAAGCCCCCAAGTTCAAAATAGGACCTAATTAGGGTTTTTGATTAAATGATGTATTAGAGGAATAAAATGAAAGGGGCACACTTTAATGAAAAGGGCCCAACTTTATGATATGGGAGATGATAAAATAGAACCTTAGACCTAATTAATTTAATTAATTAAGTGCTAAAGGGGAAATGTAATGCAAAATGCAAAATGCGCCAAGGCGGGTGCTAAACTAGGTGTGAAATTGTACCACCCTAGCAAGTGCGTACAATTTACGACGCTACAAGCCCCCCTTAATAGAGGCATTAAATGAAGGACTAATAAGCCCCTCCTAAAGTATGAAACTTGTCACATCCCAAGAAAAGCTCACAAATGAAGGAATTTTATTTTAGTGAAGGGTTTGGTGAAGATGTCCGCAATTTTGTATGATGTAGAACAATACTTAACAACAATTATACCTTCCTAAATCATCTTCTGAGTGTAGTGCATATGTATCTCAATGTGTTTCATCTTCTAGTGGTGACTTGGATTTCTTGAGATTTGTATAAAACTCTAACTATCACAAAAGATGAAGGTAGGATTTTTGAATAGAATACCAAACTTAGTGAGAATATTTTGAAGTCAAATAGATTTATTGGTGGCATTGATTACCCCTCAATATTTAGCCTCTATTAATGAAAGATAAATTGCAAACTACTTCTTGCTCAACCAACAAACTAGACTAGAATGAAGTGAGAAGCAATACCCTAAAGTAGACTTGTGATCCTGAGAATAACCCACCCAATTTGTATTTGCATATCCCACAAAGTCAATGTCCATTCCTATTGCATACTAAATTCCATAATGTTGAGTACCTTGAATGTAGTGGAGGATTGACTTAGCTACTTTCCATTGCAACTTATGTGGCTCCTACATGAATCTAGAGACCATGCCCATAACATATGAAATGCTAGGTCTCACATGAGTCAAGTAGATGAGACTCCCATCAATTTTTCAGTATAAAGTTCCATCAACCAAGGGTGAAGAGCACTTAGCCTCAAGTTTGACCCTTGAAAAAATTGGAGTCAGTGCAGGCTTACAATCAACCATGCGAAATATGGAGAGAATATCAAGTGCATACTATTATTTTCCAAGGAAGATACCTGTAGATGACTTAGTAATCTCAATCCCCAAGAATTAATGCAAAAGAATCAAGTCTGACATCAACAATCTATCATGTAGAGAAATTCTCACTACCTTGATCTAGTGGATGGGTGACTCTCTGTGATCAACAAGTCATCAACCTAGAGAACCGAAAATGTGAGAGTTTCATCCTATTGTAGAATGTATATTTAGAGCTAGATGACATCGGGTAAAACCAATTGTTATAATGAATTACTTCATCTTGGCATACCAAGATCAAGGAGCTTGTTTGAGGCCATAGAGAGACTTTAAAAGTCAACACACAAGTAAGTAATCTTGAACAAACCCTTGTGGTTGATCCATGTATTTTTCCTTCTCAAGGTCTCCATGAAGAAAGACATTCTTCACATCCTTTTGATGAACTTCACAATGATGGGTTGTAGCTATATCAAGGACAAGTTGAATGAAATTCATCTTAGAAACTAGTGCAAACGTATTAGAGTAGTCAATGTCAAGAACTTAGGAGAATCCTTTTGCTACCAAGTGAGACTTATACTTATCAACTGACTCATATGCTACAAATTTTGTTCAATAGATCCACCTACATCAAACAAGTTTCCTTCCCTTAGGAAGAGGGACTAAATCACATGTGTAATTTCTTTCCAAGGAATTAAACTCTTCTTTTATTGCATCATCCCACTTGGGAACACTTGAAGCTTCTCGAAAAGAATGTGGATCAAAAGATGAAGCAGTGAAGAGATGTGGACCCTACTGAAATTGTGATCTTGGTCTTCTTGTATTTGATGGATCAACCAACCAATCACCTACTAACTCAAATGTTTGTCAATCCCAAAGAGGTGTTGATGCTAGAGAGTCTAGAGAAGAATCACAAACCTCTAAATTATGACTAGGAGAGGATTGTGAATCCTCATCATTGTTGTAGACATCAAAAGTGCAGGAAGAAGACTCCTCATCAAGATTAGGAGTATTTAGATCCTCTAAAGAATTTCCATCATGATCAAATGTCTCCAATGTGATATTGGATGGAGAAGTGGTATGAGAAGAACTAGAATAACTCTCCTTAAAAAAATGCTCCTCTCAATGAACAAATCATGAGTGGAGGGATGGAGAATTCTATACCCTTTGACATCATCTGGATACCCAACAAATATGAAAGGATCACTCTGTGGATCAATAGCTTTATGTTTCTCTACTGACATGTAGGACAATTTGGGAGACCCAAACACTCTAAAGTGCTTAATTGTGAGTTTTCAACTAGTCCAAGCTTGAAAAGGAGTTATTCCCTTCACAACTTTGTGAGGAAATTAGTTTTGGATGTAACATGCATAGTTGATGGCCTCTTCCTAGTATTGGGGTGCCAAATGTTGGAGTGAATCATGCATTTATCCATCTCCTTCAAGGACCTGCTCTTGCATTCTGTGACACCATTTTATTAAGGACTATATGGAATTGTGTGTTGCATGTTGATACCTTTCGAAGCATAAAATTATTCAAACTGATTATTAACATATTCACCCCCATTTTTTGTATGTAGAATCTTGATGAACTTCCTAGATTGTTTCTCTTCATAAGCTTTGAAATCCAAAAATTTCTCAAAGGCCTCAAACTTTTGTTTGAGAAAGTAAACCCATGTATATCTAGAAAAGTCCTTAATAAATGTTAAGACATATCTAGCCCTATTGAAAGATGGTTTTGGAAATGGTCCTACTAGGTCACTATGTACCAACTCCAATAGTTGTGTAGCTCTCCATACTTTTCCTTTATCATACTTCTCCTCAAGATTCTTACCAAGAATGCATCCATGGAAAAATCCATCAGAAAATTGAATAGAAGGGAACCTTGAAACCATGTCTTGTTGATTAATTTGTCGCGAGTAATGGTAGTTTAAGTGGCCAAACTTTCGATGCTACAAAAAACTCATCTCATCTACATGAGTGAGTAAGATCATCGAAGGAGAGTTAGGAACAAAATGAGGAAACTGATATAATCTGGATTGATGATCTACTTTTCCCACAACAATCATAGACCCATTATGCATTTCACCTATTACCAGTGTATCTGGTGTGAAATCAACTTGCTTTCCAAAACCTATATGATTGATATGATAAATAGATAGGAGATTATTTGATAAAGATGGAACACAAAGGACATCCTAAAATGTTCCTTCACCCACATCAACAAATCTTCTCTCATACACTTGAATAGGATTGTCATCACCCATTAGTGTGGTAAGCATAGAACACGACTGCAAAGAGGTTAAATTAGAAACCATGTGGTATGAATCACCTAAGTCAATTATCCAAGAGTTTTATTGTGAAGCAACAAGTAGGGCCTTACCATTTCCTTTCCCCCTTTTTTTGTCTGAGTCCTTAGAAGGTCCTTCTGATGAACTCTATTTGACTGAATCAGGCACCTTGATATTGTTATTTTCCAGAAGATGTGAAAGGTGATCAATGTGTTTTTTTAAATAATTATTTTCATCACGAACAAGCCTCTTATGGTAAGAACACTTGAACCTCTCCTTATTAGGTTGTTCACCTTTTGATGAAGAGGTCTGGTTATTTTCTTTTGAAGCAGATTTTTTATCTTTCTTATTCTCTCCTTAGTTCTTTTGTTTCTTATCTTTCTTACTAAACCCTTTCTATTATTTTGTGACTTAATTTATAGCTAAGGCACGTGACTTAGAGGGTTTGATTTTACCCATTTTAACTAATTTGTCCCGCTCCCTAGTGAGCTCTACAACAAATTCATCTAGTGAAGACATTTTGAATGTGGTACATAGGGCACATTTTGTGGCATAAAATATAAAAAACAAACACTAAATAGTGGACCAAGCTTATAATGAATACTCAAGGTCAATTTCTTATCATCCTCCTTAACTCCACATTGTTCCAATTGCAATCTTACAAATTTTAGTTTTGTGAAGAAGTCTTGTAAGTGTCAAAATTGGTTGGACTCAACCCTATGAATTCATTCTCCAGCTGATGACCTCTTAACTCGTCATACTCACCAAAGAGGGTTTCGAAAGTGGTCCACACTATTGGTGTAGTGGCAGATTCATTGTGAAAAAGAAGGTAAGGGGAGACCGACATACACAAAGTTCCAAAGGCTTCATCATATTTATTAAACCATTTTATCTTTTTTGCATCATCTTGAGGTTTAGTTTCAAGTCTCATTGTAACATGATGATATCCATATCTTTTCAAATATTGTCATCTTAGATTTCTATTCAAAATAATTATATGGTGTTAAAATACTAATTGTAGATGCATCCATGATAGTAGAAAAGAATATTGCAAAGTATAAGGAAAAGTGCAAGAAAGAAGACATACAAGACACCACTCTTTTCATTAATCTCAAAAATCACACCCCTTCCCTCGCCCCCCAAAATATTACAAGGTTTTCACTATATAATTAATGCATTTACAAGGCCTCACGTAATGACTACCAAAATATCCTAGAGAAATATAACTAATCTAACTATCAAATGGAGAATTTTTTTTTAAAACATCTACTAACACAACATATAAAGATACATTTACACACTATCATTAATCATTGTACATAACATGAATACATAATCAACTTAAAACATAATCATATTCATAATAACATAATACGCAATTAAAATAACGTTTCACAACCATCAATTCCCTAGGGTATCTCAATGCTATTACTTACTATCATTAACACATAAATGCATCCATATATATCATGATGCCATTAACATCCATTGCATCAATTACATTCATTTCCCAATTAACCTCAACTTCTAAGTTCATTTTAAAGCACCAAACCAAATATTCCTAAATCCCCTTGAACCATCTAACATGATCATGTCATATTATTTCCATATATACTATCACCTAAAGTACATCTAATTCATAAAGAATAACCATTAAGAAAATTCTTCCTAATACCAACATAATCATTTAGCATCTTCACCACAATCATAGTTACACATAGGATGATCTAATAATGATACTTAATCATCTTCATATTCTAGAGATAATCAACATAAGGTATATCATCTATCAATTTAGTACATTCACTCATAGCCATACATGAATCACTTATCATTTCTACTACTATCCATGGATATACACAAGATGTTCCAACCACATTACTCAATTATTTAATTCCTTTCAAATCTAGAAATACATACATAATGAATATCCAATTATAACAATCATAATCTCTAACAAATCAACATGAATTCAACCTTTTATGAGTCCTAACACTTATGTTCACAAGATACTATTTATATAATAATATTACAATTACATCTATCTCATGATATAAAGTACATGGTTCCAATCACAAATACATAGATTATTCTCTAAAGATTTATCCATTAGAAGAGAATATATAAAACCACATTCGCGTACACTAGCATCCAAAGAAGAACATACCAATGGAAGAAGGCATCAAACCACTCCCCATGCTAGGAGATGACACAAGGTTCCAACTAACACTCTAGACCTAGGTTGACACCTGACATCCAAAGGACAAGAACTCACATCACAAGGCTAAAGCAAAATACAATAAACTCCTAGAGGCGTACCAACAATCAAGGCATAAGAATCATGGACACATGTAGGAGTGGAGTTTCATCCCATGATATCCTCACAAAGAAGGAACCACCTTGATAGACATGTCATGCATGCTATCCTCAAATAGAAGGAATCATCTGAATAGACATGTGGAACCATGGCTCAACCTATGTGAGAAACAAGGGAGTACGGTTTTCCATCTCTATGGCCTTCCCAACCTTATCCCAAATCATCCTCCCTAGGACTAAGCATTGGGGCCCAAACAATATTCATCATCTTGATTAAATGGATCCTAATTATCCAAACCATCTAAATTAATTATTAATGTAATGCCTGCCAAAATACCCTAGAGAAAATAAGATTCTAACATACTAAATGGAGATAAGAAAAAATTATTTACAACTAATGCAACACTTAACATCATCTACAATTGCATCCACTAACATTAATTATTATGAACATGAATTATAAACACATTAACTAATTACACAAGTGGAAAAAACATCACAATCATAACTACTATCTCTTTGGGGTACCTTAACATCATTACTTATTACAACTAACATAAGCAATAACATTATACTCACTTGATTACCACACTTATCATCAATTAATCCTTTTATCTTAAACAAATGCAACTTATACACTTCCTTTCGTTCAATATGAAATCTAATTATTTATTTAACCATTATGAGATGCACTCGACTCTATCATCTAACTAACATGATATGATTACTCTTTCAATGCAAGACAAATCCCTTTTCTAAGTTCATTTTATAAACTAAATCCAAATGTTCTTAAACCCTTAACCATTTCCTATATTCATGCTCTCTATCCATCTCTAATGATAATGTAATACTTAATGTATAAACATAATCATCTTATTCATGCCACTTATGCATCTATATTCCTAGCATGATCATTTCCTTTAACATTAATCCCAAGTGCATAATGCAAGAATATTAATGCTTTCCTTAGGTACATGCCATGCATAATTTCCTATCCTTCCAATGCAATCACATGAATGACGTCCTTTACCTAACATGGTATTAATTAACAACCACAATTCCTACATTACCTTCTTTCCATTTACTTAAGGTTCTATTATATATTAATCTACATCCTAGATGATAACCATGGATTCTAAACTAATAAAAATAACCCATCACATGAATCCATTCTATTTCAAGAATAATTCCATTACATACATATAATAACATGAAACCGTTTACTTTCATTATGCAAGATCATCACCATACATCTCATAGTCTCATTATTATAAATCATGTCCTAATCCTAAGATACCAACTAAAATATAATTACAATTACAATCATATGAATAATACTTCAAGAGCATGGATCTTCCTAATACATCTAAATCTTTACATGATAATACATTATATGAATCCAAGATATCCATTACATAAATTTGCTACAAGAAACATCCATAAGCTGTTACAAAGAGAAGAATCCACATCCATGCATGAAGAATCCAAGAGAATATCCCAATGGTTGAAACAAACCAACCACCCAACCATGTGGAACCAACCCCCATGCTAGGAGATGAGACAAGGTTCCAACACACACTCTAGACCTAAGCTGACACTTAACAACCAAAGAGACAAAACATAACAAGGACTCTCAAGCATGGACCAATCATGAGAAATCACAATAAGAAACTTCCAAAGGCTTATAAAAACAACAAGACATAATTACAAATCAACAAGGGGACACATGTAGGGGTGGAGTGTCATCACATGCCATCCTAATAACATATACAATAACACAAGGCACTAGCCTAATGGACATGTGGAGCCATCTCAACCGATGTGAGTTCAAGGGAGATTGTCTTGCCATCGCAATGGCCTTCTCATGCTTATCCTAAAACATGCTCCCTAGGATCAAGTCATGAGGCTCACATCAATTAACTATCTTGATTAATGAATCTAACTACCTATCCCATGAGTTCATTATTATGTTATCACTTGTTTACAAAACATGGTAAACCTCCAATGTGCCCCTAACGGTCTAGACTTCATGCATCCTTACAAGGAACCTCATGCAAGTCTATCTCTAATGACCCCACCCATCACAAGGAAGCCCACTTCCCCTAACATGGACCCAACAATAAATAACAACAAGAGGCTCTAAATCCATATGTAAATTTGAAATCATAATCAATCGTCATGCTGCCATTAACCTTTATTCATGTGCAAGAACATAAAAATGGCCACAACAAGAATTAAAGAAAAATGAGCCTCTTGGCATAACAATACATCAAGGGCCACCATAAGGCCATCAAATCTATCATGAAATAATAAATAAAACCACTTGCTGGTTCAAGAACAATAATACTAGCACCTCTCTAGCATGGTGTGTCAACATGAAAGAGAGATTTTTTAATAACAACAAACATAAATGATATCAAAACATAAAGGAAACCATAAGAGGACATAAAAAACAATCCATCCAACACTAGAAATCATCAGCAAGCCCTCAAAAATGTCTCTGCTACAAGGATAGATCCAAAAAGCACATCACAAGCAAGCAAACTGAGCAGAACACAGAATAGCGATAGGAAGTTCCCAAGCTCCTGTTGCACATACAGAAGACTCAAATTTGTGACAGGAAGTTCCCAAGCTCCTGTCACAAATAGAAAAAACTCATATTTGCGAGAGGAAGTTCCCAAGCTCTTGTTGCAAATACAGAAGACTTAGAAAAAAAAGCACGAAAAAGCCAAAAATACAATTTTAGATTAAAAATCATAGAAAAATGACTAAATCCCAAAACCAAACAAGGAAATGACACCCAAAAATTACCTTTCAAGAGGTGAAAATGATTTGAAACAATATAAATCAAGGCAAAATATCTGACCAAAAAAACTTTACACAGCCATGGAGTCAAGACTACTCCCAGAACTCTCAAAAGATCAATACCACTCAAATAGTTTGCATAAAACCTTCACATAAGCTACTAGACTACCATACAAGCTCAAGACTTTGATCAATAAGTATTACATAAAAAAATCATAGGGAGGAGAGTTTATGTGAGTCTCCCTTATGGCAATGCCAGATCAGGATGCACACAGGAAGCTCAAACTCACCCAGATTCCAAAATGCACAATGAAACCTCAAACAAAGAGATTCAATCTCCAAAACAATAAGACACAATCCATAAAAATTTGTAGAACAACCAAACCCTAAAGAAGTAATGAATATACAGGCCATGCATTCACGACAATACCCAGAAATATCACTCGTATTCCAAAATTAAAACTTTATAATAAAACTATACACCCATAAATTTTCTCCCATAAACTATATGAAATGGAAATAGATTTAATTCCCAAGCTTCCCAAACAATTGTAGACACAGAGCATACAACCATGAAAAACCAGAAAACCAAAAAAACAAAGAGAAAAGAAGCTCCAACCTAGACCTTGTGTGATGGAAGGAAGCTGAAGAAGAGCCCACACACTCCAGCAAGCTCCAACAACAAAATCCCCAAATCCAAAAAAATCCAAAACCAAATTTTGCAGAGAAATCTAAAAAGAGAAACACGTGAACAATCATATGCTTGAAAATAAAAAGCCATGAAAAACCAAAAACCCTAGCCACATTCTTGATCAATCAAAATATTCCATTTTTTAATATATTTGACCTACCCAATATAGTTAAAAATATTATTTCTCATTCGAATTCTACCAATGAGAATAAAAGCTAGGTAGAAAGAAATATAAACATATTATAATTATATGAGTGAGGGCATATTATTTTTATAAGCTAAAGTATTTTATACACCCCAAATTATTATTAAGCAAGCTATATAAATAATCAAACCATAGGCTAAATCATTTTAGTTAAATAATCAAAAGGGGAATTAATAATTAAATAAATCTAAGCTCATGAAATAATTAAATACCCAATTAAAATATTAAACACTAAAGAAATAATTAAACTATAGTAAAAAACAAACAAACAAATAAATAAATAATCATCAAACGAATATTAATCAAACAAATATTAAATATCCAATATAATCAAAATTCCATTAATCAAATAACCAAATAATCAAATCGCTACTAATCAAATAATTAAAATAAACATTATTAACTATTAAATCAAGAAGAGAATGGTGGGTTTTTTGTTTTAAATGTTTAAAAAGTCCAAGGGGTTGAGCTTAACTAGTTAAAACACTAGGTTCTCACCGTGGAGACCCAAGTTCAATTCCCAATAGGGACATCTAAAATGGAACTCCAAGTTGTGACTCTTGGCCTTCCATAAAAATGGGGAAGGTCTAGGGTCAATCTAATCAAACATAATAATAACAATAATAATAATAATTCAAAATATTGTGGCTTCAGCCTATTACCTACCCGAAAAAAAAACAAAAAAAACTATTAAATCACTCATCAATTAACCAAATAATTAATCTCATCATAAATAATTGCATAATTAAATGAATCGACAACTACTAACATACTCACAACACAGAGAGAACAACTCACTAACTGACATGGCAAATTACGCCAAGACACCAATGAATCATAGTGAACAACTTAGACCTAGAGTATGTGAGGGGAACTTGTGTCAACTCTGAACCAAATATACCATTGGGATTTAAAGACATGCCCAGACTTGTGGAGCTAGGTGGAGTCTGTGTCTGATACCTGTTGTGTGTGTGAAAACTGGAATAAGTATCTGCAAGCTATAAGACACAACACTTCACTTAAGTCATTACATGTATGGTTAGATAGATATAAGCATGAATAATAAAACCATCACAAATTGACCAATTGCCTTCTAAAAGATGTGAGTATAGACTTTCTCTCAGATTTGTATAAGCAATACCAGTGACTAGAATACACCAAGACAAAGGATTTAATCTATATGAGAATGATATTAAACTAAATGGATGCAAGATTATGCTAGATGGATGAATAGTAAGCTAAATAAATTCAATCAATCATAATTGAACTAAATATGCAAAAAAGATAAACTAAGATGCAATAATCTCAAAAAAGCAAGCACAAATATCTTCAATGACTCCAGAGCAAAACCTGTATAATAACAATAAATCTCCAGGGTGTTTTGAATGAGAGATGAAGGTTGAATTTATAGAAAATCACAAGAGAGATCAACGGTCAAGATCAATTAGCAACGAGCGATTGCGATTATTCAAGAAAAAACACATTTCAGGATAATTGAAATAATTGTGAAATCAGATTCAGATAATCTTGAGATAGATTCCAATTATAGCTTGATTGAAATGCATTCAAATTATAAGTTCAAGTTTGCATTGGAGATAAAATTCAATTAATTCCAAGCACTTGAGATAAAAATAGGTGATTCCATGCGATTTCTTTGATTTATTCAAGAAAAAAGTCTTTTCAATGCAACTAAACTTCTTTTATCAAAAGGTTTGAGTTCCAATTTTAGAGAATGATTAATAATTCAATTAATTGCTTTTCTGATTTCAAGTTATCTCAATTTAGAAGAAGAAGTAGTATCTCAAGTTTGATTTCTCTCTCAATTCAATTCTTTTATTTTATTTTCAATTTAACTCTTTCTTTGCATATTGATTCCTCTTTTGTAATAAATTAATTCCTTTCTTTATGATTAAATGGCAAATTTATTAATTAATTAAATATGCTAGGATATTTAATAAATTAAATAGGATAATTGATCAAAATGATTTTCTTGGAATGATTTAAGTAATTAAATAAATATTTAATTAATATAGAATAATTCACTTGCCATGTGACATTTAATGATTGGAGAATTAATTGATTGTGTGCTCAAAGTTGATTTAATTGCCTTTGGTTAGGACCTTGGTGATGTTGTCGAGATTAGGGGCTCATGGTTTAGGTGACCATTTTTAGTGACAAAATAACGATACACATATGCATATATATCATAACAGGCAAGTGATAGGGAATCACAACGACACATCTCACTCACAATGAGTGGTGTGACATCGTCCCTCTCACGAAGATAGTCATACAATAATCAAACACATCTCATAATCGGCTCATCATATGTAACCATGAAATAGGGTTAGTGTAATCATAATAGCATTGAATCCATGATCAATATGAACTATTAATAATCCATCAACATAGTAATCCATATAGAATTCACATCAACATAGTAATCCATATAGAATCCACCAAGCCTATATGATCCATCAAACACATATATCCATCAAATCATATGATAGTGTCATCATCCATATAAATCATCAAAATAACATATGTCTAAATAATGTCTAGCATCATAATGAGTAACTGAAACACATGTATAATCATAATCCAAAACATCATAAAGAGTCTAGATAAGTTGATCATGCATGAAATAAAGTCAAGTAAATTCAAGCCAAGGAGGGACACTACAATTAAGGTTATCACTTGATTACATAAGGAAAACCTTCATGGGTTCCTAGAAGTCTAGACCCACCAACGTGCGGCCTATTCCCACGTGACCACAGCTAACGCATGAAAACCCACTCCCCTATCATATTCCATGTCCCTAGGGTAACACAAACATCATTAATACAAGAGGCTCATACAAATACATTCAATAATATCCATCCAGTTACATAAAGATATGAATTCCAATTAATACACATAAACCAAAGTGCCAACATCATGAAATAAACAACAACCTCGATACTATAATCCTCCACAACAAGGCTTATCAACTTGTTGGAGCCAAAATATTAATCCAATAATAAAATATGAGCAATAAACGGAGCCAAGAACCTCAATGCATACATAAAAAGTCTCTGGAGAGTTCCCTTTATCGGTCAAATCCATTGCAGGGGTCAAAACTAACAAAACCTAGAAACTGGAACAAAACAACGCATGCAAAATGCAGATTGGTGCATTGGGGTGCATAATGGAGCATATGTTCCAAACATTAGTGCATCCACCCCATACATTAGTGTAGCTAAGGCAAAAAATAGAGCATATAAGTCAACAAGCCAAAATGAAGGTTAATGAAGTTTGCAAGTGACGGGTGTGCCCAGAATTGAACATAGACTGGTAAAGCAACTCAAAATCACTCCTAGAAGGTGTGGGAGATTGAAAAAACATAAGGAAAAAATATAAATAGGGGATTACACACTCACAAAAAGATTTAATCATCAATTGACAGTCATAAGAATTCTCCAAAAGTGCTCAGAACAATAATCCAAATGCACATCAATAAGGGAAGACATAATATCGCTGCAATAGATGCAAGGTAACATTATAAAAACTATTCCAATCCCTATACAGATTTCCAAACCTCCACAAATTGTCTTTTGCCAAAAATGCAAGTCACAGGTGAACAATGATCAACTCCTGACAAGCTACAGGAGACCGAAAATCCACAAATTGAGCACAGTAGAAAAGAAGATGCAATGACATGATAGGAGAAATCAAAACACCAATCCAAATCATTAAACCCAACCAAATCATAGGGAGATGGAAGTAGGATTTTAACAAAGAAAGAAAAACATAGAGAAACCATTCTTGACAAAGCATCATTTGCAGAATTTTGCAATAAAACCAATACTAATACCATTTTTCCCAAATCTTTCCCAATTACGATTTTAATCCTTAAATATCAATTCTAATCCCAAAATAATATTTTTACAAGCTCTAGAATACAATCTTTGGAAAGGCACAATGCAAAGAAAATTTTCATTCGGAAATCAAATGCAAAGAATGAAGAATCTGGCTTGGAGATTGCAAACCAAACAAAGGTAGAATCGATGAAGAGAAAATCAATCCAACAATCCAATCAAGCAACCTTCAATCCAAGCTCCAGCAAATTCAAAATCCAAAAGCAATTCCAAAATCCTTCGGACGGTAACCCGACAACATACCAAAAAACACTCATAAATAAAAATCAAACCTCAAACTATAGAAAATTTTTGACCAATCAAAAAATTCCTAAAACTATATTCTATACCCACCATGCATGATTTTGAGGTAAATAATATTAAATACTATAATTACTTACCCTCTCAAAATCAACCAATCCGATTAAAGGGTAGGTAACAATTATATTTTCTCAATTAACCATATGGTAACAAGAGGAAATGATATTATTATAAATAATAATAGATTAATAATAAATCAAATAAATAAATAAAGTTAATAAAAACCAAATAATAAATAAATCAAGGCAGCATAATTAAATACCACAAGTAAATATAAATTATGATCAACATTAGAAATAATAATTAAACAATAAATAATAATTAATCAATTAAACACTAAATACATATAAGCCAATAAATCAATAAAACATTACTCAAGCCATATAATAAATATTAATTAATTGCCCAATTAATAATTAAATAATTAAACTATGAAATAAATCAACTTTAACATTAATAACTATATTAAATGATCAAATACTCACAACACCTCAAGGCAACCCAACATGGGATCAAACAACAAACACAAGACTCTAGCCACCAACTCACACCATGACATAAACTGACAAGGTAGACAACTTAAGCCTAGAGTATAAGAGGGAAACACATGTCATCTCCAACAACTTGCCATTGGGATTAAGACACACTCAGACCTGTGAAACTAGGTGGAGTCAATGTCTAGTACCTACAACCACCACTAAACATGATACAAAATATATATGCTACATATACATCATAAAAGATCAAACAAGTGAAAGAGAATCATGACACCATATCATACTCACAATGAGTGATATGGAATTGTCTCTTGTCACGAAAATAGTAAGATAGTCACACACCAATAGCATCATCTCATCTAGTATAATCATGAAATAAGGTTAGTACATAATATGATATCATTAAATCATCGTCATAAAGTAGACTAAGCTATATCTATATGATCTATTGATGTACAAAGAGAAAGATGAGTCAGGGTGGGGCACTACACCTTTTATCAAATTACAATGCTTTCTAGGCCTCCAAGGGCATAAGTTAAAAAATTGATACAAATAAATCTAATGCAAAATCTGAAAAAATTAGCCTTATAGTTGTGTAATACTCTTCAATATCTTTCCAATGCCTATTCGGTTTTGAAAAATAGAGTTTTCAGGCAAAAGATATAGTTTATTGAAGAGAAAAATATGTAACTACTTCAACCTACAATATCTGATAGAAAAAGATTTTTTTTTACAAAACCCATGTGGATGGAAAGTGTTTGTTTCCATATTTTCGTCAAGTACTCATTTGCAAAAGTCCAACACTCTCGGCAAAAGTTATGCAATTTTTAATAAAAAGTTGTTGAATCTACTAGCCAAAACAACTCACACCTAATTCAAACTCAAATTCTACAAAATGTATTGACTTTATGCAAAACATAAGAGATACTTACATGGTTTTTTGATGTTGGGAAGTAAACATAGAAATCAATTTTCCTGCAAAAGAGTAGAACTTGGATTCTCGAGGTCAAAATGAAAACCACTTCAGTGAAAATTTGAATTTTTCACTCTGATTTTGGTGAAATAAAAGTCTTTTTTGACTTTATCAAGCCTTCTAGACACTTTGGAAATGCTGAAAAAGCCTCCAATATTACCAAAAGGCTGCAATCACCTAGATCTCATAAGAACACATGTATATATAAACTAGATTAACTAGAAACTTATTTTGATTTAAATTATTTTAATTCTCCAGGTCACACAAGAATGTAGGAGAAGAGAATGCTTGGTTTTTAAGAAAAATATTAGCTATCTTATAGTCTCAGATATCTCTAAAAATTAAAAATTCAATGAGCTAATACCAAACAACGTGACTCTAAGACCATGTTAGATTTTGTGAGAAGCAAGAATCGAGCAAAGATCCGATGTTGGTCATAGATCAAATGCACATCCAAACAATAGGTGATTGAAGATCAAAGCAACTAAATGAAGATAAATCTGAAATGAGAGAAAAATAGAGACAAGAAACGAGAATTTTGAGAAGACTCCCAATACTCTCACCAAGCTATCATTGAACTAGTGAAGGTGAGACTTGGTAAAATGCCACAACATGTGGCATAACCTCTTTACATGAAGACAAGAAAGGAGTTGTGAAAGTTGGCACATAAAGCCAAAAGAGGGTGAGAAACCCAACTACCCCATAACCCACTTAGGAAATGACAAAATAGTGGTTATGTGAGGTGGCATAAAATTCCAAAAAAGGGTGGGTAACTTAACTACCCATGTGTCCTCATATTAGCCACTCCTACTAACATAACCAAGATTAAATAAAATGTGTAGAAAAATAAATACCTTGTAACATAAGGAAAAATAAAAAAACCTACACTAACAAAAAAGCTATTTGGGTTGTTCTTAGTTTTCTGAGATTTGGTATTTGTGAGAAAAAAAAAAGCTAAAAGAAACACCAAAAAATAAAAAGCCAAAGTTCGGCTATAACTTTTCTTTTCTACAATTTTTTTGGTAAAAAATATTTAGTAAAATCCATGTCAGTACTTGTCGAATTTTGCATGCAATGAGTAGATTTTGCATAAATCAAATCATAAGGGTCATGTCTATTGGTTATCAACTAGCTAAATTTAGCCTATTCTTCTTTTTGTCATAACTTGCATATGGTATCAAAATTGGGAAAACAAGATATCATTGGAAAGGTATTTCCAAGAACTTTCTAGTGATTGTGGTTTTATTATCATATTTAGCTCCATATTTTTGTTACACTTAGTCAAATTTTAGATCTTCAGTTTTTTTAGCTTTCGAGCTCATAAATTTTCACCAGTATCTCCAATTTTTATGATTCTGACACAATTGGAAAGGTGAATTAGAGCTCTGCAAATCTATATATCCAATTTTTCTAGATTTTGCCTCATGTATTTTTTAATCATATTTTAGTGTTTTCACTCTCTAGTTGATTACTTGGATATTTTGTCACCTAGAGTGGATCTGTTTGTTTGAGAGGGATTTATTTGATTTTATTTATATGTATTGAGATTTTTTGTGTCTGATCATTTCATTTGAGTTATCATAGGTTTTTTGCTCATCCTTCTGTTGTCATCTTGGCAAAGGATAATTATGAGTCTTGGCAAAATAACATCATAACACATCTCAAGTGGTTAGATATTTTTCCTTATTTGTATGGACTCATACCTAAACTACTCACATTAGGAGGTAGTACAACTTGGATTATTATCATGGACCATGTTGCAAGAGTTATTTTTTCTAGTGTTTTGATTATTTTTTCTAGTGTTGATCATGACATTGTGTGGTCTATATCGCACATTGATTGTCCTCACACACTTTGGACCAAACTTTGTGAGATGTATGGAGACCCTCATATCTCTCCATTTCCAAAGGATATTGCAATAGATTGTCAAGTATTTCCCTTGCACATGCAAATTATATACCCTTTGATAATGATAGTTTAGAGAAGTTTGAGTATATCACAAATCTTACATGTTTTGATGGATCAGAGGCTTGTCTTCCAGTTCCTACGCCTCACATTGAGATCACATCTCAATCATCTTCATCTTCTATTATTCCCGATGACCTTGGCATTAGCTCATATATAGCCCCCATTGACTCAATGCATCAGGGCATTGTTATTTCAAACATAGCTACTTCAGATTCATATCTTACAAACATATCATCCTTGTTTGTGGAGTCTCATATTGTAGATCTAGAGGATTATTTTGAGGACATTCATATTCTCTTTGTTAATAACCTCATCAATATTTTCAAACCATATTTATCACCCATGGAGCTTGTTCATCAATTTTTGTAGAGTTCTAATTTGCCACCTCCTACATTGATTGGGAATGTACCTTATTGGTTTGTGGTATCATTATCTTTCATGGACATAATGACATTTGAGAAATTTCTAGAGGTACATAGTATTTGGATTTGGATTCCTACTTCTTCCAATTTATGGGAGTGGCTTCTCACATCTCTAGTGGATTTGTTTCTTCCTAAGGGGAGAAATGTTGTGTATAGGCAGTTGATCATGTTATGTCTATAGGATCTCATCATTGGTATAGGAGCTACTTCTTAACTGGGGGGATTCATGTCCTCATTTTCTCTCTCCTATGGGTGGGATGTTGATTGTACTTATGTGGCCAATTCAAAACTTGGGGAAACATCTCGAGTCCTTAGTTCTTGTCACATGTATTGTTTTGTATTTCTTTTTCTCTCTTTTAGAGAGGAGTTTTCTCCCATTTTGTTTTTCTCATTTTCTTTAGGTTTTGAGAGTTATATTGGTTTGTACATGGTTACCTAATTAAGCCTTTGCTTCTAGGACCCATTTATGCTTGCATCTTTGCATTCATTCATTAGCTCTTTAGCTTATCCCTAAGTTAATCTTAAGGGGGGTCGTTGGAGTAATTAGGACATTATCTAATTATTTAATTAATTAAATCCTTTAATTATTTTATTCAATTAACCTAAACTTAAGTTCTTTTTATCTTTTATTAGATTAGGCTATAATAAACTAAGTTCACTTAATTGGGCTAATCTTTAGTTCCTTGAGCTATTTTTAGTTTCCTAATTTTAGATTATTTTTCTATTATTTCTTTCTATAAAGAAATTTGTTCATTCATTGTAATATATCCAATTCATTTACAAGTTAATCTACATATCATATTCCTCTTTGGATCAATATCTATCAAGGTTGCATAACATTAATGATGACATCTCCTCTTCATATGTGATAAGTGTTTTGTTTGCAGGTGATTCGTGAGCTTGCGTGGTTGAATAAATAACTCCAACATATTGTAACCTAGACCATTACATCTCCTTTTCTTTAATCAAACCATTGATTCTCAATAACAAGATACCAAATAAAATAATAGACCTACACAATGAGACATTGGATGTTTTCCCAAGTAATATATAAAGTATTAGTAGACCTATAAATAATGAATTTCTTACTAAATCTTTGACTATGAACACACATGTAATAAGTTTTATAAAATAAATGAAATTGTGATGTTCATTGCTATGTTTTTGAATAACTACAAACTATAAAAACCAAATTGAATTATGAAATTAAATAATCACATAAATTAAGCTATGAATTTTGATATTATACGGAGATCCATTCGCACTAAAACTATGACCTAAATATTGAAATAAGTGTTCACGATTGACAAGGATATGATAAAGAGAAAATCCTTGTAGACATAGGGGCATTCACTATTTATCATAAACCATGTACTTTATCATAATTATATTATTTATTCTTAGACTTATGGGACTAATGATAAAATAAATAATATCTTAATTTAGAACTTTGAATACCACGATTAACAAAGACACCTTGCTCATTAAAAAAAATGATTAAAATAGATTATATATTTGATCAATTTAGTTATGACCGTTTACACAAGTTTTTAAGTTTTTGCTACTATCTAAATAATGGAATAGAATAACATCTAGTTTGCCTTTCTCTTGTATCACATACATAATGTATAATGTAAGGTATATTATAACATTTCAATATATAAATTAATTAATGATTTACATGTTTTTGAGAATGTTTGAGTAACTTCTAGAGTTTATGATATATTTAAAAAAAATTATTTGTATTTCTTAAACTATATTGTAATTGTATTTATTTCTTGAGTTCTTATATTTTTAAGTTGAATAAATTTAAAATATTTTTTTATAATAGTTGAAAAATATAAAATAGGTTTCTAAAATAATTTGAAAATTTCAAAACAAGTGATTAGAAAACTTCAGATTCGATTAAAAAAAAAAATAGAAATTTATAATAGGTCTAAAATAATTGAAAAATCTAAAATTGGTGTCTAACATAGTTTGAAAATTTTAAAATAATTGTTCAATGATTGCGCATTATTTCAAAATTTTAATATATATAAATTTCATCTTTAAAATAGATAGAAAGATAGAATTATTTACTCACAATATTTTATATTTTAAGTTTGCAACTATATTTATTATTATCAAGATCTTTTATTTGTACTTTCTAATATCTAATTAAATTAGATTTGTTTATTTATATTACTTTTTTAATACAATAAAAACAAGACAACAATTGATAAATTTGTCGTCGATGTTTACTTCACCAATTAAAAGAAAACTTCTTATTATCCAATCTTACAAAATAATTTACTTGAAAATTACTAGTCACAATTATTTGTCCCCAAATCCATGTATCAATCCATTAATTATTATATAATAAGAAGTAAAATATTATGGATAAATACTCATTTCATTATGTACTAATTGCCACAATAACGAAAATTTAGGTTTTTGAAGTAATTAGTTAATTTATCTAGATGAGAAAGTTTTATTAGTGCAGTGGCTCATTGCCATTGATCCTAAAACACTTAATATAACTATCAAAAACCTTTAAGAATGAAAAAAAATACTGAAAGCTTATTAGGTTATACCCTATTTGTATAGGTTATATGTAATGTTATAAATATTGATATGTTGGTAATGGTGGGACCATAGTGGGTGGGCAAGTAAAGCTAGACAAAGAGCATTTAAAGGGCTTCCTATTACCTTGGTGCAAGTGATCGACATGTGGGTACAAATGGGTCACTAATATGATTAGATTTAATTAAATAAATAAAATTTGATAGTTCAAGGGTGTACTTCAAAACTATCTTACAAAAGAATTAATTTGCTCAAATTCATATTAACAAGAAAATAAATTAAACATCAACTGCATAAAAGTATATATTGCATTTTCACATAAAGAAATATCTAATCAAGAACATAGAGTACAAGAAATATATTTTACAAAGAATTTGATCTAGGTTATCAAAGCCCTTCTCATCATGCCAATAAAATAATGATACAAAAATAACTAGGATCGTCACCACCACGAAGCTAATCTTCATCCACAACCCAAGAGACGAGAACATGGTTCATGTGTTTTACCACCCAGCCATGAAGCTTATGCTTCTTTGGAATTCTTGCTACTCGAAGAATATATGACCCTGCATGTGATGCATAACAATCTAGAAACAACGAAATGATGGAATTTGGTGCAACATGATATATCTACATGCATTTCACATATGAATATGTTGCGTCCTACTATCATGATATGGTAGGTAGAGTAAATAAAAAATAATCATCTATTTCAATGATACACATAGCTTTGACCAAATCATTTTAACTGAAAAACGATGGGTAGATCTTGAAAAGAAGATCTATTTTCCTCTGTTAGTCCATATTCAACACTTGTCTCAAAAGTGTAAAGCCACAAACACATAAAGAAAGAAAAGTAATTCTCTAAGTCAAAACAATTTAGAACATAACATGCATTTTTAAATCATCAAATAATTTCTTATTCTCTTCGAAAAAAATGTTTAACTTGTAAAAAATGATTAATTATGAATCTAAATACTATTTAGTTCAAGGAAATTCCTATTATGCTTTTAATGAATTCGCATAAAAACTATATAATTTCTTATGCTATCATTATATCATGTTTTATAACAAATTTCATTGGTGTAATTGCAAGTCGGAATTTAAAAAAAATAGTCACACAATATTAGATACTAAAACACATATATTTGCATCATAATTTTTTGTAGCAATACAAAAAATTACATCATATGCTCTGCTACAAAAATAATTAATTCTTCTTCTTCTTCCTCGCAATTTCTTCAAAGACAAATTTCTTCTTCCTCTCAAACTTCCCAAAATCTGAAAAATGGGAATCCTCAAATGAATGTTAAAACTTGTCTTTTAACCACCATAGTTACCAAAATTCTTATTCGTTAACCTTCCCAAAAGTTACACCTAAATAAGGGAAATGCATCTCCCAAATTAGAAATTCCCTTCAAAGATTTTAGATGCTTTGTGAACTCCACCTCCAAACATGACAACCTTTAACCACACACACTAAACAACATATTAAGCCTAGAGAATGTTAGTCAACTCTGAGTGTTTAACACTTTTAAGCCTAGAAGTGTATTCTTAGTGTGACCACATACATTAAGAAACATATTAAGTCTAGATAATGTCAGTCAACTCTGAGTGTTTAACACTTTTAATCCTAGAAGTGTAAGCTTAGTGTGTGTGGTTTAATTCGTTCCCTCCAAACCTACTAAGAATATTAGTCCACTCCGCCATCAACTTCACTCAACAGGACGCTGAAATATAAACTGCCCATAACTCATTCTTGGGCACCCATTTTTTTTAATTTTAGCATTTTGGAAAGTATCTTTGACTTAAGACAAGTTGTAATTCCTATTTCCCATGCCCAAGAGAGAATATTTCATATCCACCATGGATGCTCCTAAATCGCATACATAGGTATATTCATTTTAATCAATGCAAAAAATTACATCATATGTTGTAGAGTTACAATAATAATTTAGAATATCACACACAAGTTTCTAATGTGTGTATAGAGTTCAAACAAGAATATGTGTGTGTGTGTGTGTGTGTGTGTGTGTGTTTTCATGTGCATACACACACACACACACACACACACACACACACACACACACACACACACATGCCTATAACTCAATTACACAAAAGTTTGTAAGCTAAACTCATTGGCATAACTTAGATCTTAACAAATTTTATATACACAAATAGCATGGAATTATCATGAATAACCACCTGATCAAGTAGTGGAAAACGATCTACTCTAATGGTTCAATGAAGCCCCCCCCTCGCTTGTTTCCTCCTTGTGCCATCCCCAAATTCTCCCTTTGATTGGTTTTTGCTAAAAAAAATGTTTGTGTTTTTGCAGAATGATGTGAATGAATATTGAACTATTATGATGCTCTTCTTAATAAGAATTGCCTATGTTCATGCGAATTCCCCATGTTTTCACTGGGTGTCCTCTATTCGCTATCCTTCACTTAAGTTTTGAACTCTCTTTTGAGCACATGTGCCTAAGTTGACTCTAAATTAAGGGAGTTGCAGTGTTTTGTGTCCAAATATTTTCAAAACTACCACTTTAATTATGCATATGTCATCCCTTCCAATTTGCATGGTAAGTTTTAAAGAAAAATAATCTTGCATATCCAAATCATGAGTAAAATACATATCCATTAAGATAAATTTTTCAATTAAATCAATCATGATGCAAAATCATCAATTAATTATAATGCACAATATATTCATGATAGGAAACAATCTATATGTAAGATGAATGTATCTATGTGAGTGTGTGATTCCATCATGCCAAATGTTGCCAAACAACTAGATCACCTCTACCTCAACCATGTTCTAGCCTTCAACTTGTATAACTATGCACATTTAAACTCAAATTTTGGTTAGTACATTAGTACATAGATCTATAATCGAAATCTCTAGCAACCAATAATTCCTCACCATATAAATCACAATTTCATCTGCATTTTCGGAAATAACATCTAACTATAATTCATGCACACACTTTTATGAGTGAAGCAAATAATATATTATTAATGTTAGCTCTATGCAAACAAAAATCAAGATGTCACAATAAATAAATCAAAATAAAGTAGGTAGTGTTGGTTGCTAGTCTCAAAAGCATATCTTTATGTATATATGAAGTAGAAGAACAACAATATATTTTAATATGAATGTAGATTTTTAATTAACTTTCATAATAAATTAATAATCAATAAATTTGATTATACCCGAAAGATTACAACCATTCGTTAAAGTCATTATCAAATACTTAATTAAAAAGCAATATAGGCTGCACGTGTGAACAAGTGCAAATAAAGGTTGTAAGAATATTTAGTTAATAAATGACAGATGTGAAAGAATATTTAAAAAAATGTGTATAATTGGTTTTTAATATAAAATTGCTAAAAAAAATAGTTTTATAATTAAAATTGTTAAAGTAGTTAAAGTTAATATAAAGGTGAAATTGATATGTAATTTGGTGATCATGATCCTTGTCATTATAAAAGAATATGTAGTGACATTTTTTAATATTTAGAAATAAAATTTTAAGTGATATTTGTCAAAGATTGTCAAAGAACATATTGTATGTGATCATTTTATGGATCAAAAAGTATTAGAAAAATGATTTTATATTTAAATTCATCTTTTAAAATTGTTATTGTTAGTTGATAAAATTATTGTGTAGTTAATGTGTAATAAGATGACAAATATTATGGTGGTTTGAAGTATTAGAAAAAATGATTTTACATTTAAAATATAAAAAATTGTTAAAAATTGTTAGTTGATAAATTTATTTAAAAGGAAAGTTGATGTGTAATATGATGGCAAATACTATGGTGGTCTCAAACCTACTTTTGACCAATATAAGAAAATGACTTTTCTCATTAAAAAAAACTTAACATTTTTTTTCAACACATCATTAAAGCAAAAGTTTTAATAAGTGATAGTTGTTAAATAATATTAAATAAAATATGATATAATCATTAAATTTTTTTATTTATCAAAAATAGTTTTAAATCTAAATTTATTTTTTAAAATAATTTTTATCTCAAATTTTAGGTAATTTTTTTTTTCATAGATTTAAAGTCTTTAGACTCTATATATTCATTTTTATTTTTTTTGATCGGTAAAAGGCCGAAGCCATAAAATTTTATTAAATTAAAATTCATTACATAGCATTACAATCTTCGCTCAGTGCGGGTGCCAGTAGGAAAGAGCAGAGAGGAGAAAACCTCCGGCCTTGCCCAAGACATTAAGTCCAGTAATGGTTACAACATTACAACTTAGTTGTATTATGAAATTACAATAATACCAATACAATCTTACATCCTATACTAAACATTTTGAAGGTTGGTTATCCCTTTTCTCAAATAAAGGCAAATGTCTGCCTTCGGGGATCACTACTTATCACCAGACCTTAAGAGTCTTTCCATTGCTGTCAAGACAATCGTACTAAGTGAAATCTCAGAATCTTGCAAGAAACCTTCAAACCTTCTCTACAACAGACCACTTCATGAAATGTTAGCCAATAAATAAACCCAAATCCAAGTTACCAAGCCTGTTCCACTACAACTGCTACAACCACATAACTTTAGTATTGAAAAAGTACTGAAGTATAACTTCAAATCCGTAACACTGCCTGCATATATATCATAATTAAGTCAGACATAGAAATAACATAGCAATGATCTAGGAGATAGGGAATCTATCGCCAAAAAGATCTAAAAGTCACCTCACACCTTACAGAAAGTTCGATTCATTTGATAATCAAAGACAAATTCCTTTCAAAAAGTCTTAATCAAATATTTCCTTCCAGAAAGTCCACTTATTTGAGACATTAAAGAGAATTTTAAAAATAATTATCCCCTTAATATCAGAAACAAGCAGAGCCGAAAGAAGGAAGAAAAGAAACAGGGGAGATATCCAAAATTCCAAAAGAGAATGAACAAGAATATCTTTTCCATGCTTCACAAATCTCTTTTAGAAAATGAAACTAGAAGCGGTCAGCCTCCCCAACTTTGTCAAAACCTAAATATTCATAAGAAAATAACATCTATGCTTTAGAATAAAAGGCCTAACAGTAAATACACACACACACACACACACACACACACACACATATATATAAACATATATTTAAGAATATAAAATATGAGAGCAGTGATTCATCACATAGAGCCAAGAACTAAAAATACTTTAGGAAGCTAAGATTTCAGACATAATCAATTAAACCCATAAGCAGGATCCATAAAATCACACAAAGATTCAGAAGAATCCTTTTAGGGCAGATTGAGAAAGGAAAACCATCAAACTAAAGATATAAAAAGCATATCTAAAGCTAGAGAAAATATTAATCTAAATATCCATAAGTCTTTAAAAGATAAGTCTGAAATAAAGTGAAAGTTTTACTGTAAACCCTTAAGAGTCAAAAAGTGACGTAAGGATAAACATGAGACAACAATCCAGCTATCTTGCTCGACATCTCCTTGCCTGCACCTCTGATACCTTCTCTCCTGAGCAAGCTGGAGAATTATCTGGGCTAGAGATGGGGGGTGGGAGCGATGTCCATGTCATCCGAGACCACTTCAATATTTTCAGCTTCAAGATAGTTGACCAGCCACCTGTTACATGTCGGTTTTCTAACATGCAAAAGCCACATAAGAAAGAAAAAATTCCTTCACTTAGTCGGATTATAGGCCTCAAAGGCAGCCATATCCTCAATTTCCAGGATTGGAAATCTAGGCACCCAGTTATTCATCCGAATGAGTATATCATAATCACGAGGTTTTGGTGCAGTTAACTCCTCGTCAATATTGACAACCACCTGCTCGAGTTCTCCTAGCAATTCTTTCTTGAAGACACTTCTACAAAATTTTATCACCACATCCTTGTCCTTCTCATAATACATAGCCACTGCTAAGAACATAGCAGCAATATCTAAATTATCCCTAGTGTGGTCTGCATTCGAGATATATTCTTCCCCAAGAATTTTTATGACTGCCTTGATGACCAAGACATTCGGGAAGACCAGAATGCCTTTTAGTCTTTCTTCCTTAATTTCTCTTATAAAATTCATTTGCCGCTTGAACCCTATAAGCCTTAGCGGAATATCCATAGGAGCTTCGAGACTCTCAAATAACCAACTACTCAAAACAAGCCCTTATAATAATCAAGATTTAAAAGGCATCAAGAAATACAACTCATCTTTCTTAGTAAAGGACTGATATAATCGCTAAAGAGTGTCAGAGGAGAGGGGATGAAGGGTCACGAAGCAAATTAACCAATCTCCAAGATCAAGGTAATAAATGTTGTCGCCGCTAGTTGAGCGGGCTCCTTAGCATTAGCTAGCTCTCATGACAATGGAAGTCACATCATCAATTCCAAGTATGCCATCAAAGAAGGCACTAGTCGAGGTAATTTGCTGACAAGATGATGACATAATAAATGTTTCTAAAGGTATATGGCTGCCCCTTAAAAACATGTAATATGTCTAAAGATAATGATTACCAATACATCCATACAATAACATATACATCTATTAATATATATGCGAGACTCACAACATCATTATCCTTTATGTGTGTGTGTGTGTATTAATACACATACATACATACATACATACATACATACATACATACATACATACATACATATATACATACATATATATATATATATATATATATATATATATATATATATATATCTTTGTGTGTGTGTGTGTCTATGTGTGTGTGTGTATATGATTATATATATGTCTATATATATATGCATATCCATATATACATATATATACGTATAGACATAAAAACTTGCAGTAGAAGGCTCCGAGAATGTATATGAAACTATATGAGTATATATGTATCTTTCTATAAATATTTATTATATATGAGTATAAGCACTAAGAATTTATCCCAAAGACCTTTAGTATTTATAATCAGAGAGATAAAGATGAGGAAAGTGCTCTAATAACCATCTTTACTGAGAATATTTAGGATTTAAGAGATGCAAGATTAAATCATTCTACCACCTTCGACCTAGACTTAACCATCTATTACTGATGAAACTATCATCATCTTAAAGAGGAAGCTAGGTCAAGGGATGAATCCCCAAGGAGAACCCAAAGCCTAGCTAATCGAGACCAGAAGCCTAAGAGTCCAAACCTTGCAGCTGATACTAAGGACAAGAGAGAGGGCTCTATCTTAACTTATGGACCGTCCATCAGCTCCCACATTAGCTAATTCATCTGCCCTAGAGTTGCCTTCCCTATAGATAAGATTGAAGGTTGTTTTCTTGAAATCCTTGAGGAGGCTTAGAGCTCTTGAAAAGATCACATTCAACTTCTAATTAGGAAGAAAACATTTTCTAAGGCCATTGATAATAATAGTCGAATCTTCTTCAATGGCGAGCTTGCTAATGCCCTTATTTTGACATAAGAGGATGCCTTCAACTAAGGCTAAGATCTATGCTTTATTATTGGATTCAAACCCTATAGGTATAGCCAAACTTAGCTAATTCCCTGCCAACATCATCATGCAGACAATACCCAATCCCTGTAGGACCTGGATTCCCATGAGAAGCTCCATCGAAATTAAGCTTTGCCCACCCTTTTTTAGGGACCTTCCATTTGCAGGCTTCTCTTAACTCCTTTTTGTTATAATTGCTAACTCCTACAAAGGGGGGGATCTTTAGACCTAACCATCTACCTCTCATCTTCTCATCCCAATATGTCATCTCTGAGATTTTGCTAGGAAATTTAGAAGTTCTTCTATTAAGGGTTTCTACTACTGAGGCTTCAATTTTATTCACAAGTTGGAGCCAATCCATTTTTTTATCGTTAAAGAGTCTTCTGTTACATTCCTTCCAAATTTCCCAAATAACCAAAGATGGGGCCAGTTTCCATAGCCCTCCAAAGAGGGAGCACTGATGTAGAATGGGCCATGCTTGAAACATTCCAAGAATTGAGTTAGGAAAGGTTGAGCTCCATCCTAATTTGTTACATAACCAGAGCCAACAATTGGAGGCATAATTGCAATTGAGGAGGATATTATCCTTGTCCTCTTCTTCCTTTTCACATAAAGGGCATCTACTGGGACCCTCAAAGCTCATTTTCATAAATCTATCCACTGTTAGAATCTTGTTATGGAGAAAAAGCCATGAAAACAATCATGCCTTTGGCAAACACATCTCATCCCAGCATAGTTTTGAGGGGGCAGGAGTGCTTGTGGAAAGATGCTGACTAAGGAGGAGATTATAACCATCTTTTGAGGTGTATTCTCCCAATTTTGACCCATC
The DNA here is from genome assembly GCF_030272615.1 of Cryptomeria japonica. Classification (NCBI taxonomy): domain Eukaryota; kingdom Viridiplantae; phylum Streptophyta; class Pinopsida; order Cupressales; family Cupressaceae; genus Cryptomeria; species Cryptomeria japonica. The sequence goes on from NC_081411.1 coordinate 400,718,439, forward strand.
CCAGACAAGAGTATTTGACCCCATGTTGAAAGTGACCATTCTCTTTTTAAGGATGTCTTGGAGCAACTGTTTCTCCCTTTCTGGGATATCCACATGATCTAAAGATTTCCATTTCCAGCCCTTGGCTAGGTCCTCATCAATTGGCGATATGTAATCCTTAACATACCTACCCCATACGGATTCCAGCACTACTCTGGATGACTCCAAATTAGCACTCTCATGAAGGGCCTTGAAACCTCCCCAAGAATCAGTCCAAAAAAGGGCTTCTTCGCCATTGCCCAAATTCCATGATAATTTGTCTAAAATAATTTTCCTACATTCCAGCATAAAATTCCAAATGTGTGAGCCTTTCGGGGGAGAAGAATCCCTGAAGAGGCTAGTATGGTCTCTACCTCTAAGATATTTGTGGTATAAGATTTGATCCCACTTGAGGTGAGGAGATTTGAACATTCTCCAAACTAATTTGGCCACTAGCGCTCTGCTCTGGTCCTTAATATTCTTAATCCCGATACCCCCTTCTGACTTTGGCCTAAAAATCTCATCCTAGACCATAAGGGAGATCTTCCTCTTTTCCTCAGCCCCTTGCCAAAAGAAAGACCTAAGATGTCTATTCAATATTTCCTTTTTGGACTAAAGGAGGTTAATACATGATAATGGGTAGATGGGCATTCCAACCAAAACCGATTTGACCATAGTAGCTCTATTCGCAGAGGATAGCCACTTACCTTTCCAGGTTGCTACCTTACTCCTAATCCTATGTATCACTAAATCCCACAAATTTTACGAACCATTACCCTTATCTAGGGGTAGACCTAGATACTTGCAGGGGAGCCTACCCATATTAAAATTCAAAATTCTACAGATGTCATTTTGTAAGCAAACCTTAGTATTGAAAAAGAAGACTTTAGATTTAGTTGGATTAATTTCCTATCCAGAAGCCTTGGAGTAAGAGTCTAGGATTTGTTTAAAAGAATTCACTTCTCCTAAATCATTGAGCCCATATAACATAGTATCATCCACACATTGTTGATGTGTGGTAGGGTCTAGGTTGCTAGTAATTCTAATTCCTAAAATCTGACTACTTTCCCTTGCTCTAGAGATCACTCTTCCCAATGATTCTGTCATAATGATGAAGAGAAAAGGGGATAAGGGATCTCCTTGTCTTAGACCCCTAGAAGATCTAAAAAGTCCTTCAGGAGTTCCATTGACTAAAACTGAGAATTTAGGCATTGAGATGCATTCAAATATCAAGTTAATCCATGAAGAGGGGAATCCAAAGGCTTCTAAGCATCTGCACAAGAATCTCCAATCCACCTTATCGTAGGCTTTCCTAATGTCTAGTTTTAAGAGAATACTAGGCGTTCCATTCTTTTGAACAGAGTGAATGGCCTCCCAAGCTATAATAACCCCATCATAAATGAACCTCCCGGAAACAAAACCCGTTTGTTTCTCGCTAATCAAAAGAGGAAGGAGTTTTTGAAGCCTATTAGCTAAAGTTTTAGTAAAAAGCTTATAGATGGTGTTACACAAGGCAATGGATCTAAACTCATCAAAGTACTCAGGCTTTTCCTTCTTCGGGATAAGGGTCAAATAAGTGTTATTAATTTCTTTGAGGATATTACCTATGTTCCTCATGCCTTCAAGAGCACCCATCACCTCCTCTCCTATGAAGGACCAATAAATCTTAAAAAAACTAGTCGGAAAGCCATCCGGACAGGGGGATTTGTCCGGACTCATCTGCATTAGAGCTTCTTCTACTTTGACTAAAGAGAATTTTGCAGCCAAATTATGGGTTTGATCCTTACTGATTAATCTTGGAATACATTTTATAAACTTGTCTTGGTCTGAGAAAAGAGGGCTCTAGTCAAAGTTGAGAATATTGGAGAAAAAGTCTACAACCTCCCTCGCGATGATTTTAGGATCATCCACCTCAGAGTTGCTACTTATCTTAATCTTCGAAATTCGGTTAATGACTCTCCTAAGTTTCACACTATTGTGAAATAATTTAGTGTTCTTATCTCCCTCATCCAACCATGTCTCCCTATATTTTTGTTTCCAAAAGACCTCCTCTTTTGCAAGAATATTTTCTTGTTCAAGGAGTTTATTTTCTCTTAGAAACAAAGTTTCATCCATCCCTTGCCTCATCACCACTCTATTTACCTTTACTAACTCTTCTTCCACGTGGGCCTTCTTGTCAAAAATATTACCAAAATTCTCCTTATTCCATAGAATGACCTTCTGCTTAATTATCTTAAGCTTATTGACTACCTTATAGATCCCAGACCCAGATACCTCTACCTCTTTCCACAATTCCTCAAGAAGCTTAAGAATATTATCATCTTTTAGCCACATTTGCTTGAATTTAAAAGGGCATATTTTTGGTCCCGAGTCACCAAGAATGCTAAGTTGGATCAAGAAATGATCTAAGCCCGAGAAAGGTAAAATTGAGGCTTCTACAGTATACGAAAAGTTAGTAAGACTACCCGTAACAAAGAACCTATCTAGTTTTTCTGCTATATTACTAAAACCTAACCTTCTATTGTTCCAGGTAAAGCCATCCTTAACCATGTTAATCTCTATCAAGCCACATTGATGGACCCAATCTACAAAGTCTAAAGTTGCTCTAGAGATTTTACCTATGCCTCCTCGTTTCTCATATTGGTTCATGAATGCATTAAAGTCACCTCCTAAAATACAAAATTGATCTAGGGAGTTTGTGAATTCCTCAATTTCCTTCCAAACTCTTTTTTTATCCTCATTTAGGGTTGGCCCATACACATTAATAATGATAAAATCTAGTTTGTTTTTCAAGCTGGTAACCCTACCACTTATCCAATTGCCTTGAGACTCTAATAATGAGAATCTTATATTGCATGGATCCCAAATAATGGCTAGACCTCCAGAGGCTCCATTGGCTGGAACCCATATAATATGTCTAAAGCCTAGTTGTTTACCAAAGGAGGCTAAGTCAACATTCTCTAATTTGGTTTTCTGTAACATAATTAAATCAGGACTATAGTTAGATAGACAACGTTTTACTATCTGTTGTTTGTTAGGGGCATTTAAACCCCTAACTTTCCATGATAATACTTTCATGGTGTTGTGGGAAGGAACTTCCCCTTCCCTGCATGAAACATGTCTGTGAGTTTAACCTGACCTTCCATTGTACCATCATTAGCTCTCAACTCTAGTAGGGATTTCTTGCCTCTCTTTTTGCAGAGCTTGGCACAATATGAAGTGGATTTTTCCCCAGCCCATTGTTCAATTCCTAAGGCTTCATTTTATTTATTATCTAACTCTACTATGAGGGCTTCCATATCAGTGACCTCAAGGGGATGATTAAAATTCATAATCCCTTTTCTTAGCAATCTTTTCTGAAGTTCTAGCTCATCCTTGTCTACTATTTCATCCAACAATTTCTCCAAGATATCCTCAGTGAATGAGTCACATAAATAGTTGACAATGCAGTTTACCTCTTCCTCTTTGCAAACTAGATCAACCTCTTGTTCAGTCTTATCCAAACTATTGGGGGCTTCCATCAGTTGGGAGGATCCATTATCTCCCAAATTTCTCGTTACATCCGAACCAACATCCAAATCTGGGATAAGAGTTAATTCTCCCTTCTACCCATCCTCCATTTCATCAATATCAAGATTGGGTTCACCCTTACTAGCTTGAGATAAATTTTTAAATTCTTCCCTTACGGTCACTTCAAGGGAACAACAGTTCTTTACTACCTTAGAGTCAGAAATTCTCTCCTGCTTATCCTTCAACATATCCTCATAGAATAGAAATAGAGAGGGATTCTTCCCCTCGTCCATACTCTAGTCACCTATAATTTCCCCCCCTTCCACCCCATCAAACTACCTAGTCGATGGAGGGTTATCCTTAATCACAAACCCTCCCTATTCCAAATTGAAACAAATATCCAGCTTAGGGATTTCTTTAGGGTTTGTTTGAGAGGGAAAAACTTGTAAGACCGGTTTGGATGCCAAGTCTAGATCTAGAAACCCTTTATAAAATTCAGGGTAGATTAAGAAATGTGACTCCCTAGTTCTGATTTCAACGGGGCTGAGTGAATTCACACTAATATTCATGTTAATTATCAACACACAATTCAAATACTTCCTATTTTTGTCACTAATCTCTACGAATTTTCCTAAGTGATTACCTATTTTCCTAATAATTTCCATGTCCATTAATTCTACTAGTAAGTTAGGGATCAAAACTAGTCTATCTACTTTAAATGATTTTAATTTGTTTGGATTGAAAGAAGGTTACCATTCTAAAAACTTAAAATCAAAGACTTTAAAAATAAAAGATTTACCTACTAAGAATTCATTCTTATGCCTGTCATTTCCGCTGTCAATATAAAGAAAACCCTCAGACAAGATAGCAATACTTACTATCCAATTGAAGGATGACTTGAACCAATCCGCAATTGCCTCTATCAGGGAATCCAAGTGTGCACCATCTAGCAAAAACTCCAAATGTTTTGCAAGATTGTTGAATCATTTCAACCAAATTGTCATTGATTTCCAGTACATTCATCACTTCTGAATTAGGGTTCATAATCTTATTTGGCTTAACCGTCGAGGGTTTGGGAGGAGGCAAAGTTTTGGGATTCTTTCCTTCCTCCATGGAAACCTTAGGTCTAGCACAAATACCACCCGAGCTCCAATTATCCATATTTCCTTTACATTTATCATTATTTCTATAAGGCTTGATCTGGGGAACTAGTTCTACAAAACCCTCCTCAAGATTCTGCAAATGGATGAGCCTGTTGGAGATAGATGACTTGAAAGAGAATCCTCGGTGATGGGTATTATGTTTGTCCTGATCGCCATTTCTATAAAAAGGTATATCTTTCATTACTGCCCTCCAATATCTCCTTGGTTTCACCATTTGTCATTCAGATTTTGCCTATGGCAGGGGAGCCCAGTTCCCCGAGTTGCAGGCCAAGACCGCATACTTTGTTTGCTCAAAAAACCATTTCTGTCGTTCAAGGTCTGGGTGTTTTCGTAAAGAAAAAATCAATGCCATAATTCCCATATTGTTCTTTTATTATTGCATTTTCTTATTCATATACATTCATTTTATTAGTACCATATATTTTTTCATTGAAAAAAAGTACGATGAGAACTTGCAATACTTGTCCATCCTAGTTTTTTTTTATAGTCAAAACAAAACTCACATTGTCTTTAAACACATTGCACATTTATTGGCATTGAATATACTTGATTGACATATGTTTCAATACTTTCTAGATATGTCTAAAGGTTTAAACTATACATACATGTTTTATCATAGATTTTAGTCTTTCTAGTTTATTTTTTACCAAGCTTGTGTAAGTTTGTATCTTTAGTTTTTTCTTAAAAATATCTATTTTATCAATTTTTTTAATATTTATTATTAATTTTTGAAAGATTATTAAATTACAATAATTTTTATTTGCATGTTTTATAATAAGATTTTTATTGAAGAGTATACTTCTATATCAATGTATAGAAAATATATATTTATGTAGATTTTTTTTTTGATCGGTAAATGTTGTTTTCTATTAAGATATCAAGTTTTAAACCTTGTCCGAATCAAGTGAGGCTAAATCAAGGGAGCCTCCTCTCCTGACCAACAAGGCACCATAGTGCAAGACCTTTTAAACAAGTCAAACATTACAATCTAGTTTTTTCTCCTCATTTATCATGAGAACAGAGGAGCATATTAAAGGGAACATCCTCAACTCTCTTGTCTCTCTTCCTCTTCACCTCTGTCCATCCTTCCTCCAGTTCCCTTGCTTCATGCATTTGTGATTTGGATTCCCCAATATAAATCCTTCTAACCTATGAGCTTCTTGCACAGACTTGATTTCCATTATACTCCACACCATCACCACAACTTGACCTTGCACAGGATGTTGCCTTCGCTCCTTGAATGTTTCCCTTACCTAATGTGCCCTCTCTAATCCAAGTATCAACACTGGCATTTGAGAAGTATCTGGAATCTCCTTCAGGCATAACAAAAGAGGACTCCTCAAGTTGAATTGTGATACAATCAACATTCTTCTCCTTTGAGGCTCAAGGGGAATCATGTTGGTTACCCTTTCCACCACATAGTGGGTAGTAGAGACATCTTTCCACCACGTACCCTGGCTTTGTGGTTTCCCTGTTCACAGTTTTCAACAATGTGGCCCATCTGAAAGCAATGAAGACATCTAAAGGGTATGCCTTCATAATCCACTAATTGCAACCAATTTCCCTCCCCAAATTTCAAATATAACTCAATGGGAAAACCTTTTTTTACATCCATCTCAACTAGAATATGAGAAAAAGTTGTATGTTGAAATCCTAGGGACCCCTCATCCGCTCCCACATTTTTTCCCAAAGAATCTCCAATAGCCTCAGAACAAGATTAGAACCAAAATTGTAAAGGGAGGTATGGAAGTCTTACCCACAATAGAATTTTTTTTAAAGGATTCTATGGTGGGGTTGAAAGATGAGTACCATGGCTTCAATATCAACATGTCCTTGTCCTCTCAACTCCATTGGTACTCATAGAGGACCTTCTTCTGATCTAATTCATTGTTGAAGACAACCACGAAATACCCTCTTGCCCCTGGGCAAATCTGGGGATCCCCCTCAAGAATAGGGTTCCAAAAAGTTGTGATCCATTTATGTAGTTCACTCAAGATCATCCAAAAACCTCTAAATCTCCCTATCAGTCCCAACTCTAAGAAATATCTCTCATTTTCTTTAACTTCCTCAACTATCTCAGCTCCTAGCTGCACCGTTGGCCTTTTTGTTGCCGGAATACCTTGAAAGAAAACCCTAGACTTCCCCTTACTCTTTCTTTCCTCCAATCCTCTTCCTCTATAATCTCCCCTCAAAGGATTCTCCTTCATCCTACCCCCCACACCTTGACCAGGGTTTCTATAAGATCCCTTTCTCGAACAGTTGCCATCTTTACCAAAATATCCGTCGAAGCCTCCATTCCATACCACTCCTTTCGCATATGATTTAGACCACGGATATCTTCTATTCCTCTTTGCACCACCAAAGAAAAAGTGGGCTCTGTTGCCTACCTTATGACTAGGCACAACACGAGGGAAGCTAACAGGAGAAGGGCACTGCAACGACATTTTTTTTCAATCTTGTGTTGGTGTTGTAATGATTGTTTTATGTAGAATTTTTTTTTGATATCATGAGATAACCTAACGACACAATCTAGAAACCCAACCACACCTTGCCTTGGTCTTACTTTTTGTTGAGTAAACCCAATCAGTGAGAGTCAAACATTGGACCTACATGAGAAGAACCCAAAGCCTTGGCGCAACCTTACCAACAATTTGAGCTATGTGTTGAAGTCCAATAAAAAATCACTCCAAGCTTATAAAAATGGTAGGGTGGTATTTAAAACTAACCTACATGATTTTTATTTTGTCATAAGGAGACAAATTCTTGAAGATCAACCCTTGTAAAGTGTACAAAGATTGAAGATAATAAGCAAGGTCCCTAGCAAGCATATCTCTTAATTTAAAAGTACCAAAGAAAAATGTGTCACTATTAATTTATTTTATTTCATTTGGATGAATAGAATGAATGCATTAAATGTCTTTCATTACTAGCACATAACATTAAAATTCACCAAACATCTATGGGGTTGGTTAGCCAAAATATACAAATTTATATTTTGAAAAATAAATGGACAAATCCATAATGGTATGGTCATTATACAACTATTAAAACTTTTAATGTAGACAAATGATTGGGAGAGAGTATTTGATAGTGGAGCGGGGTCCTAAAGTGGGGATAAGAATTGAAGGTGTTGGGCCCCAAAACGGTGTATGCCATTAACCATTTAATGTTTATCTTTTACCAAAAAAACAAATGAATATGAACCAAAAAATGTACACATCATGTTTGCTCTATAATATGTCTATAAATGTTCCAAAGAATAATATTTAATAAAAATCTTACAAGTCAGAGCATATTATTAAAGATTTTGATACAACCCATTCTAAATCGATGATGTTAAGATATGCAACGTTGATTAAAGTTTGCATGCACCCACATAGAAAAAAAACTATAATACTCTTAGGTACATATGCATTTACCACCCAAACTATATACGGCGGTGTCAAAAAGGAATGCCACATCAACATATAACAAGACTATCTACCAATTACAAAATCATATTGGATCCATCAAATGTGATGATTTGCTAAGTATAAAATACTCTTCGAACAAAAGCCAACACCATGTGTCCCATTTATCAAACTCGACCACACAGCTACAAGTCACTGTTTGCAAATTGGAGGAATTGATTATGTGTTGCATTGATATTTTGTCATTGATGGAAACACCGACTGTTTTGGTTGTTTACCGGTTTTCGATAGGTTCCGGTAGAGTGGTTGGATTATGATATTGATCTGATATGCTCTCATATGCTTTGGTTTGTGGAATTGGTTTGGATCTATCATTCATGCTAGTCAGACTCATATCATGATTAGTTGGTTCAAGATTTGATGACTCAGGAGGTATCATTTGTTCTAGTAAAGCCTTTTGGTCACCAGTAAGGGTTTAATCGGCAGAGCTTTGTTGAAGATCTTTTGATGCACTTGATAAGTGGTGTTGGTACGGTTTGTATATGGCTTTTGGGATGTTGTTGGTTATCTTGGTCATGTTCCTATTGATCAGTGGTGTTGCATTTAGGACCGGACCTAATGCTATCTTCTTTTGGTAGGTTATGGACCTATTTATGTAGCGTGTTGGTGGATGATCCCGATGCGTTACTGGTTGGATCTATTGATTGGATTATGTTGTTTCGGTCTTAGGCCGACTTTGTTGATCATTGGATTGTGGGTTTATGTTATGAATTTATTGTATTATCTTTTAGGTGGCCGACCTAATTATTTAGGTCCTGGGTTGGTATAAATATGTTGTAAGATCTCTTTGTAGATAGTGGATCTTATGGGATATAGGATTATTTGTGTGTGAATAAGGTTGTAATCATATGTAGAGGTTTTGGTCGATCATAGGTGATTAAATTGGGTTGGTGAAAGAGGTTTATGACCTCTGGTACTGAGCTTAACTAGAACTATACTCAGGCATAGGAGATGCTATTCTTGCAATTCACTCTTCTTTCTGGATTGTAGTCTGGATTTATTTTGTAGTTAGTGAGGCTCCTCTTGTGATGAGAAGTGCTCTCTAGGTTGTTGGCCTTCCTACATATGCAGGCCCCTCTTTTTGTAATCACATACTTACTGTAGAAGTATTATCCGACTATGGGTAGGCTTCCCACCGTGATTTTTCCCTTTATCAGTTTTTCCACATACAAATCTTGGTGTTATCTTTTGTGAATGGTTGGTAAATGTTTTGTGGCTTATATTTGTGCTCAATGTTATAACTATTAATCCGGTATTTGGTTTATGTATTCTGGTAACAAGGTTTTAATGCTTAAAGTTCTATAATTTGTTGACAATTGATTCACCCCCCCCTCTCTCATTTGTCCACTGGTTATTTGAGCTATCTAATAGTCACTTCCTCTTCCATTCAACATAGACAAGCTACAAGACCGCCAATGAAGCCATAAAAAGAAGAGGGCATTGAAAGGAAGTTAAGGTAGTGGAAAAAATTCCTACACTAACATTGAGAAGAGGATTATGCAAAACTTTATAGATATTTACAACAGTTACAAAAAATTAACATAAATAAAACTCATACCGCAACACAATTATTTACATGAGGAAAACCCTTTAGGGAGAAAAATACCATGCTCTAAAAGATTCTTAATATATTATTCAAAAATTAACAACATATTATAGTGTACTTGTAAAACAAGCTTCTCACATGAGTATCACCAAAAAAGATCTAGATGCAACTCAACAAATATCAAACTCTCATGATACATCATAATACACAACTGTAATACAATGCCCTCTAAAATAGGATTTCCTTCTAGGGCAAGAAAAACACACAAACTATGCACTGTTAGATCTATGACCTAGTGATAAATGGTTGAGATTTATAATGATAATTTATACATAAAATGTGGGTTTAGAGTGTGTTTCCCTCAAACCATCATCAAGTCACACAAGCCCTTTATCCCCCATCAAGGGGACCATCCCCCTAGACCTTGAAAGGAGGAGCTCCCCCTTTCCACCCTCTTCACTCATTTATCTACAATAGCCTTTTGTTATTGCAAAGTTGAGACACCATTTTCTTATCAAATATCCCATTGTTTTAACACCTTGAAAGACTAATGGGAGGGGTACCAACATCATGTTTTACTTGCTAGGGGCTAAGAGACCCATAGACTTCAAACACCATATAAACTTATTTGTGCTCAGAGCCTCGGTTAAATAATCTGCAACGTTCATCAAACTCTCTACCTTAACTAGATTCACCCTATCATCCTCAATCATATCTATAATATAATGATATTAAACATCAATGTGCTTGGAATTGGTACAAAATTTTGGATTATTAGCTAGGTAGATTACACTTTGATTGTCACAATAAACTATCAATGTACCTTGTTTTATTCCTGAAGCAGTCATGGTAGGAGAGTCCTCAAAGAGAACAGTCTAGACCATGCAACAAGAGTAAACACAACATAATCAACATAGTGAGGCAATGCAGAATCAAAATTATGTTATATTAGGTAATTTAAATACAAATTGGTCAACAACATGCAGGCTTTCAGATTCAACACATAGGCCTAATTACAAACATGCTCAAAATATAGTATCTGGGCTCAAGCAAGAATGCGAGCCAACTTTAGATCTCCTAATATTTTGATTATTCTATTCTATATTTATCTTCCATATGCTTAGTTACATTTATTTATATGATATTCATATCTCTAGGATATTCAGTGTCGGCCCAAGATGAACAAACACCGATGAAGAAGGTGTAACATGTAGAACAACTAAGTCGACCTCCGCCAAAATAATTCCTCTAAGAATAACATAGAATGATGTGTTGGCATAGGATAAGGAAAGACACAAATAAAGTAACATTGGAGGATATGAAAATAGGCTCCACAAGCTGCAAAAAAGATCTGCAAGCTTCTCCATTAGCAAATAGGTCCAAATGGCTCTGGTGCACAAGTTAGAAAATTATCCCACATTGTGAAAGTGATAACTTGCTGAAAAAAGATCCAAATGACCCGCAAACCTAGGATAAGGTAGATGAACATGCCCACTAACAAAATCTAGTTCCACAAGATCTAATGAACAAATGAGGAAAAACACAAAATGAAATGTTGAACTGCAAAGTCAAACTGAATAGAAAACAAACTGAAATGAAATTGTTTTTGGTTGATGCAAGATTGCCAAGAACTGAGGATGCTCCTACTTCAATTCCAATATCTAAACACAATCTCTTAAGAGAATTATATTTTTAACAAGCATAAGTAGCTACCAGTTACTCTCCTTCAGTAGTGGACAAAGCAACCACAACTTGTCACTTACTAATCAAATGATTGCACCACCAAATATAGTAAACATATAATCACTGGTGAATATTTTGTTGTCAACATCACCCACCCACTCAAAATCCACATAACGATAAATATCAAGGGAATTACCATCACCTATCAAATTACCATGATAACATAAAGAATACTCTTACATACCCTTCAAATATATGCACTCTTTTAACTACATCCCAATTAAATCTATCAGGATTAGGTATATATCTAGAAACAACTTCCACTACTTAAGAAATGTTTGTTCCAATGCAAATCATAGCATTCATCAAACTTCCAACTACACTTTGATAAAGAACTCTTCTTATGTCTTTCATCTCTAATGGGAATGTAGGAAAATTCAAAATAGCTAAATTCATTCTAAATGTAAAGGAATCACATAATGGTCTACAATCGTACATGTTAAACCTCTAGAAAATTGCATTCACATACTTACTCTAGCCTAGACATAGCTTTCTATTCACTCTATCTCTTTTAATTTACATAACAAGAATATGTTTAGCTGTAACAAGATATTTTATTTCAAATTTAGCAAGAAGCTAAGACTTTAGTTTTGAAATCATATAAATAACATATCATCAATATATAATGTAAAGTATAGAAAATTATCACCATCAAATTTATAATAAACACAGTGATTTGATTTAGAAATCTCAAATCCCAAACTCAACACGTATGTATCAAATTTATAGTACCACATCCTATGACTTTTATTGAGGTCATACAAATATTTCTCCAATTTACAAACCAAATTACTTTTACCTTTTACCATGTAGTGATATGGCTATGTCATATAAATATCTTCCTCCAAATCACCATTAAGGAAAGTAATTTTCACACCTGTTTGCACTCAACCTCTAAATCATAAGCAACACCAATAGAAAGAAAAGATCTAACAAATGTCATTTTTTTGCAAGAGGAGAAAATATCTCACTATAATTAACACCCTCAACCTGAGAATAGCCTCTCCCAACCAACCTTTCTTTATACTTCTCAATACCTCCATCTGAACCAATTTTATTCATAAACATCCATTTTCAACCAACAATTTATTTTCATTTAGGCAATGGTACAAGATCTCATGTATCATTCTTTTTAAAAGCTACCATGTCTTTGTCCATAAAAATTTTCTAGGATTTTGCATCATTTATACCTAATGCCTCTTCTCCAGATCTAGGTTCATCTATGTTAGTATTCAAAGAAAAATTACATCTCTAGTAACTAGGTGAATACCTTTTAGGTGCTTGTCTATGCCTTGTAGAGCTCCAAACAAGGTAAGTTGGAGGTTCTTCCTCCTCTTCTTATGATTCAAATATAAATGAGATCCCCTCAAATTCTTATCTATCTAGGGGTCTCAATTCAAATTTTTCAAGAATAGAAGGAAATTAAATCACATCTTCCTATTTGGTGTGTTCTATTTGCAATGTAATAAAAGGAGACTTAGTTTCTGTAAAAAGAAAATTTCTACTATGTATTACGTTCTGTGAAATAGGGTTATAAAGCTTGCATCTTTTCACACCATAACTACATCCAATGAAGATATATTTTATATCTTTGTTCTCCAACTTTGTTAACTTCTCCTTTGGCATATGTATATGTGCCTTATAACCAAAAACTCTAAGATGTCCCAATGAAAGATTATGACCAAACCATACCTCCAAAATAATTTTATCAACAAGAGTTTATGTAGGAGACTTGTTAATCACGTAGCAAGCAATGGCAATAGCTTCAACCCAAAACTTTTGTTCCAGACCAGCACCACTCGACATGGTCCTAGTTTTCTCCATCAAAGTCCTATTCATTATTTCTACAGCTCCATTCTGTTATGGAGAATATAAAGTTGTCTTCTATCTATGAATTACACAACCTTTACAAAACATATCAAAATCATTAGAGAAAAATTCACTACCATTATCAATCTTCAAATATTTTATTTTCTTTCTAGTCTATAGCTTAACCATTGCTTTAAATTCTTTAACTCGACTAAAAACTTTAGATTTACTCTTTATAAAATATACCAATGTCCTTCTACAACAATCATCAATAAAAGAAACATAATATGTGGATTTTCCAATGGAAGGAACATTTAAAGTACCATACACATTAGAATGAATAAGATCCAAAACACCACAAGATTTATGAGAGCTCGACTAAAGCTAAACACAATTTTGTTTTCTATTGATGTAACACTTGCAGAAATCAAAATCAAGATTATAATCATTCAAACCTTCAACATGTTTTTTTGTTTTTAAGGTCTTAGACCCTTTTATCCAATGTGGCCAAGTGTTTGGTTCCACAACATAGTCTTATATGTGAGTAACTTTGATTTAGAAGAAAGAGGACCCTTAGGTACCCAAAATCCATGACCATCTGTTGTAGGTAGAACCCTCCTTTTTCCAATGAAGAATCCATAGATTTTATTTTCATAGAACTACTATTAAACTTAATAGTGTATGCATCTAGCTTATATTATGCCAAATATGACACCTCTAATATTTTATTAGAAAAAAATACCTGCACACATGCATCTATTAGTTTTCTCATATATAACAAATTTTGTGCGAGTCCAGAGATATGAAACACACCACTAATACTTTTTATTCTACCATTAAGAAACCTAATTCTAACTTTACAACAACCAACAACATCTAAATCAAAAACATCACCCATGTAAACCTTACCTCCATCAAATTCTTAATTTTCAGAAAACAAATCTCTATTTGAAATCATATGAAAAGATGCACCCGATTCAATTAACCATGCATCATTACTTGCATGAGTGAAAAAAGTTGCAATGATAACATAACCATCTTCCTTCTCGGATTAAGAATCAAAATCAAATTTCTTATTTTTCTTCTTTACAAACCTTGCGAAAATGTCTAGATTTACTGCAATAATATGAAATGACTTTGGAATTTCTGGGATATTTAGATCTTCCCTTGGACTTAGATTTATCACACTCCTCATTATTCTTTCCTTTTTCATTTGGTCTTCCATGAATAGTTGGGGTCTCGTTTTCACTAATGGATACCTTCCTCCTCATCTCTTCACAAAGAAAAGAACCCACAATATCTTCAATATTCAAAATAATATATATATAACAAGAGAATACTAGGAGTATGCTCCATGAGGATGGTAAATATCAGGTTACCCTAGTGAGCAAAATTATAGGGATGCCAAATATAAAGGACTTCTACTCTTGGATGCTGCTTTTAATAAAGAAAATCCTTGCTAGGAAAGACCATATAGACTAGGAAAAAATTACGAGAAATAGTCTCCACGAGTAGCTAGTATCAATAACAAATGACTCAAAGTCCTACATGACATCCTACCTAGTCTAAATCCTTATTGCACAAGCTAATTTCTTAGGTTTAATAAGAATTGGCTCATTGAATGATGAAATATTGAGGATTTATAAACATTATCCTCAATTGAAATTGGAGAGGAAGATGAGGAAGATCAATTGCCACAACAAAGGAAGAAAAGGTAGAGCATGCCAACTCCTCTTGAGCAAGACAAAAAAGTTCTTTCTCCTTCTCCTTTCCCATTAGATGAAGATGCCACACCTCTTCCTAAACATCCATCTTCTCTAGGTCTAAAATACCAACACTTCCTTCTTCATACCAAGTAGATAAAGATAAAACCCCTATTGATCATCAACTTGACGTGGTTGATATACATGATGAGATTAAAGATGAAAAAGGAGGTGCAGAGACCGAAACTTTTGGAAAATAGTAACAAAACATGGCTAATAAAGGAGAACAAAAATAGAGTGGGGAATAAAAATTTCACAAAGAGGAACAAAAAATACAAGATCTTCCTTAGAAAAATCAAGAAGGAGAACACTAGCAAGAGTACGAAGGTTTTGGAGAACATTGGTGAGATTATCATCGAAAAGAATACATTTTCTAGGATTAAGAAGAAGAGTGGAAGAAGAAGAGGAATCCCCTAAGGAAAAAGAAAATCCATTGGGAACTACATCAAGGAAGCTCTGCATATGTCTAATTCATATTATCTAGAAGAGACAAGAAATCATAGGGAGTTACAAGAGGAAGATTTCTTAATTCTAGAAAACACCTTCAAAACCCCTCAGAGAATAATAAAGGGGGAAAGAAAGGTATCCTAAATAATGGTGGATAATCTTGAAGAAGATATGTAGCCAAAGGATTATCAAATACAAGATTTTTATCTTGAGATGTTTATCTTGGTTTCTAAAGTAGGGCTGGAGAGAGGCAATCATTGGATCAGGTTGTAAACACTTTCTTTAGAAGGATGTAGAAGCTTTAAGATCACCAAAGAAGAGTTAAAGGCTAAAATTTATGAGCTTAAAATATATATCAACCATATTGTTAGTTTAATAGAATTAGCCACTCCTTCAATGAGTTTGCAAGTAGCTTTGTCCAAGCATACAAAATTATATGATACAAATGGGTACTCGATAGCATCTATTTAATGGAGAGAAGACATTCAATTTTGGGGGGAAGAAATAATTAGAAAATTCATTAATAATTTCATTCAATAAATAATGAGTTGAGCCTATTACAACAAATATTATTAGGAGAAAATGGTAGTGTAGGTATTAACGAAATCATTCTTAAGTGATAAGATTACATCCCCATTTTTGGGTAAAATAAAGGCTATTGACAAAGAGGAATTGCTTTGAGCTACTGCAATGGATAGAGAAAATAAAGATATGCCTATAGAATGGTTTAAGTCAATCAAAATGATTTTCTCAACTTTCAAGAAGTCAAGGGATAAAATAATGTAGAATCATGAGTCAGTAAGTAAGGTTTTGAAAATAATTGAGTTTATTGGAGAACACTTGTGCTCATTTTGGTAAACAAAACTTAAATTATGAGTATCGGTAGCCATTATAAAAAAAAAATTAAAAAAAAATAGCTTACACAAATAATGAACTAAAGAGAGCATTGACCATATGGCATTAATCAAGGCCAAGTTTATAAAAATGTAGTTAGAGCTTCTAAAGCAGAAGGGGGTGAAGAAAAATATAGAGACTTGGGAATTATCAAACCATGAAAATAAAATACACCAAGTCTTGAAATTGGAAGACTTCAATGGAGTTTTCAATGCTTTTAATGAATCTTTTCCTAATGTTGTATCCGATTTATGCGAATAAGCAATTAAGTTTTTCGTCATGATTTTATTTATACACCCAGGAATGGATCAATACTTCAAGTGTAGTTTTCACATCACCCTTTTCTTCTCATTCCTCTAGACTTTGAGCTATGGTTCAAATCCATTATGATGCTTATTTTCATATGAGAAACACCACATTGAAAGTCAAATCCAATTCCAAATTGCGTCCTAACACCCCACAATGCAAACTAACAACAAGTATTTTAGGGCTACATTTTTGTTTTCTTTTCTTTCTAAATAAAATGACCCTTCTTGCATGATAATATGCATATAGTTAACTCCATTTAGAGTTTAAATAGATAGTTGTTTGAGTTATATTTAATTTCAATTATCTTTTTGAGTTTCTCTATTATCTATGTCTGAACCCTAGCCACGTGATTGAAAAAAATAATGTAAAGTCTGTTGGAATCAAGGAACACTGAGAGGGGGGTGAATCAGTATTTAACAAACTTTAATTTTATTAATCTAGTTTTTCAACCACTTAATACATTGAACGGAAAGAAAGATGCAAGAACACAAAGCAATCAACCACAACACCATAACACAAGGATTTTATATGTGGAAAACCCGGTCAAGGGATAAACCATGGTGGGGATGAGACCCACAAATGAGTATACTCAAATATAAAGTTTTACAATGAGAATGCACATGCATTCAAGCACACTTCCTAGAGCTCACTTCTCAAGAAGAGATGATCACCACCTACAAATGAATTACAAAAGATCATTGAAGTAAATGAACTAAATAATAGCATCTACAAATGCCTGATTATAGTTTTGGTTAAGCACATTTTACAATCATTTCATACTCTGCCTTATACTTCTTTGATCCACTATTCTGTAATAATTCGGAGCACAAATCTCTAACTTGCGCATGAGAACTGCACACAATTGATCACCAACACCTTTCACATATGCACTGATATCCAAAATTATCATAACAATCAATCTTATATATCCGCAACAAGAAATCATATCCATCGCTAGTCAGCGCAAGAACACTTAGAATATTATTTAAATGTGTCCATTTAGTCAACTCAATCCAAACTCAAATACCAATGTGAACCAAAAATAATTGTCCACACGTTACCACAACCCTCAGACAAAATACCTAGATCACAAAAATCATCACCAAAATTGATCCACATTATTCACATAAGAATTATCAAAGAAAGGTTGTCATTTTGGACTGCCAAACTGAAAACCGATACACAGAGGCTCTAACACACGAACCAATCACCACCAGAGGCTAAAGCTCTAGAATAGGAAAATTCAAATGTCCATCTACCTTCCCTGAAATATGCAAAACAAAATGGTAACCCGAAAAGATGTACCAATCAAAATAATGAGCTTCTGTCAGATACTTAGTTCAAGCTTGTTGGACTTGAACCAATCTCCAGTCTGACTTCTGGTAGGATCAATTCACAAAGTGCAGATGGAATTACTATTGAACATAGAATACCACTGAGAGGGGGGTGAATCAGTGGTTTCTAACCCCCCCTTTTTTTTTTTTCTCTAATCTAACCTTAGAATATCAGTTATTCACATAACTATTAGATAGTCATACTGATAATGCAAAAAGAAGGCCAAAGAGATCATTCAAAAACAAGTAACTCACAACACCAGATTTACAAGGAAAACCCAATATGGGAAAAACCTGGGTGAGAAAAATTGTTGGAGACTACTGCTCCAATCCATCCTCACAGGTAAAACATTGACTTACAAAGATTTTGGGCACCAACCCAAGGAGCACCAACCCCTGCACCAAGCTTCAACTTGGCGATGTATATTGAAATACTATTTGAATACAATTAATACTTCTAGTTGCAAATGAATTATGCAACTCTTTGAACAAATAACTCTCTACCGGTTAGGCTCAACTGCAAGACTATAGTTCTGTCGATAGAATCCTCTCACCGGTATGCTTTCTCACGCACACTACAACTTACTTACAATTCTTTCCAAGGCTAACAATCCTACTCCCTGCTCACTCTCTCTACTCTTCTACTCCTTTACAACATCAATGAGTTATGTCTTGAGCTCTCTTTTCTTATCCCGTGATTTCCTGCCATAACGCAATTCAAACTCCTGAGCGGTAAGGGTTTCCTCTTTCCAACACAATATTATTGAGATTAAATCCCTCCTCTCTTGGATCAATCACCTGTCCTTCAAGGATGCACCTGTACATGGTTTCCAATATCCAGCACACATTTTCTGGAAATGGCAATCTCGAATCAGATCTTCTGTCATGAAATCAATTGACACATAAAGTGCTTCAGTAGTTTCCTTTCTGAGGAATTCCTAAATTGGATTTCCTTTGCCTTGATTTAGGTGCCAACTACTCCCTGATCTTTCTCTGTTGTTCTTTTTTCCTCGATCCACAACAGTCGGATACAATCCCATGATTTGTGGCTCCTTCATTAATGGCAATTATTTGTTTCATCGACCCTATCGATGAGGCTTCACCAACCACAACACGTTTGCCACCTCTACTCCACATGGAATCACAACAATCAAGACATGGCTCACCAACACATAGTTGGTCCAGCAAACACATACCGGTACATCCCTTTTCTGGTAGAACTTTCTTCTTCTGTCAACCGGTAGACTACACTATATCGGTAGCACATCTTCACCTCAGAGGTTTGTGACAATTTTCACATTCTGCTTCTTCATCATAAACAAGCAACCAACCTTCAGACCGGTATGTACCTTACCAATAGGCCTTCATTCTTTATGCTCAAACTCATGTGAATATTCATCATGCCAGTTGACATCAATGACAACTTAGTGCCAAAATACCAACAATCTCCCCCTTTGGCATTGATGTCAATTTCTCACGATACACTCCATATCGGTACATTTCTTCCCCTTTGACACAATGACAAAGGGTACTATGTACTTCCCCTTTGATCCATACCAAGCTCCCCCTTTGACCACTATCATCTCCCCCTAGGCCACATAAAGCCCGCCAAGATAGATGACACAACTTCCAACTTGTGTCGGAGGTACTCAAAAGTGCTTACTGGTAATGGTCTGGTGAAAATGTCTATTACCTATTCACTAGTAGGAGCATAATCCATCCTTACCTCTTCTCCTTCAACATTCTCTTTGAGAAAGTGATACTTGATAGCAATGTGCTTTGTTCTGGAATGCATGACTGGATTCTTTCCAATGTTGATTGCACTCTAATTTTCACACCGAATGAGAATATGATCAGTGATGTCCACCTGTATGTCTTTGAGAGTCTGCTTCATCCAAAGAAATTAAGAGAATCATGTAGCAACAACAATGTACTCAGCTTCAGCAGTAGATATAGAGACCGAGTCCTGCTTCTTGCTATGCCAAGAGACCAACCAGTCACCTAAAAAGAATGCACCACCACTTGTGCTCTTTCGATCATGAATGCATCTTTCCCAATTAGCATCAGTGTATTCTTCCAAGATGAAATCTCCTTGTTTAGGATACCGCAAACCATAGTTGAGCATTCCTTGTAGGTACCTAAAAATTCTTTTAACAACATTCATATGTGACTGCTTTGGTGTAGCTTGGAATCTGGCCACCATGCACACTGCCTGAACTATATCTGGCCTTGAAGCAGTTAGACACAATAGACTGCCTATCATGGATCTGTACAGAGTCTAAGCCACCTCTGATGATTCATCATTCTTACTCAATTTGTTGTCGGTCACCATGGGGGTACTTATCGGTTTAAAATATTCTAGTTGGAATTTCTTTAGCATCTCCTTTGCATACTTGACTTGTGAGATAAAGATTCCTTTATCTTGCTGTAATATCTGCAAACCAAGGAAGTATGTCAATTCACCAAGCATTGACATCTCAAATTCTGACTGGATTTGATTAGCAAATTCTTTGTAGAGAGTGTCCTTGTTGCCTCCAAAGATAATGTCATCTAGATATACAACCACAATGATCATGTGGTTCCCATCTTTCTTTATGTATAAATTGCCATCTGCACTCCCCTTTTTGAATCCTTGCTCCTTTAGGTACTAATCTAATCTTGAATACCATGCTCTAGGAGCTTGCTTTAGACCATACAAGACCTTCTTCAACCTTCACACAAATGTCTCATCATCATGCAATAGAAACCCTTTCGGTTGCTCCATGTATACTTCTTCCAAATTTCCATTTAGGAAGGCAAATTTTACATCCATTTGGTATACTTTATAACCTTTGTAGACAGAGAAGACTAGAAACATTCTAATTGCTTCTAATCTAGCTTTCGGTGCAAATATTTCTTCAAAGTCAATTCCCTCTACCTGAGAGTATCCTTTGCACACTAGTCTAGCTTTATGCCTAACAATCTTATCTTCTTCATTCATCTTATTCCTATATACCCATTTTGTGCCAATGATGTTCTTGTCTTCCAGTCTAGGGACTAATTCCCAAGTCTTGTTCTTCTCAATTTGTTGCAGTTCTTCTTCCATGGCATCCATCCACTCTTGTCTTTTGCTGTCCTCATTGAATGTTTTGGGTTCAACTTCAGTCGTGAGGCCTAGGTTGACTTGTTCATCATTCTAGGCAAGTCTTCTTCTAGTCTGCACACCATCACTCGTATTTCTTAGAATTTTCTCTTCGGGTGATTCAATTGCACATACCAGTTGGGGGGCTTCTTGGATGCTACCTCTGGTTTAGTATCTAATTGAACTTCATCATGTTCATCACCAGAGTCATCATACTGGTTAATCTGTGGTTGACATCCTTTATGCATATCTTCATCAACTTTTACATGCACACTCTCAATGACTCTTCTTAGTCTTTTATTATAGCATTTGTAGGCTTTGATGTTAGATGAGTAACCAAGGAAGATTCCTTCATCACTCCTGGAGTCAAAACTTCCTAGACCATCTATATCTTTCTTGATAAAGCACTTTCTTCCAAATACTTTGAAGTATTTAACTGATGGCTTTCTGTCATACCACAGCTCATAGGGTTTCATCCTGCTGTTTGTTCTTAATTGAACCCAGTTCAAAGTATATGCAGCAGTATGAACAACTTCTTTCCAATATGTGTCCAACAGACTAGCCTCATTCAATACGGTTTTGGCCATCTCCTTAACTATCTTGTTCTTCCTTTCTACCACACCATTTTGTTGTGGTGTCCTAGGAGCAGAGTATTGCCTTCTAATTCCATGTTTTTCACAATATTCTTCAAATTCATTTGATGTAAACTCTCCACCCCTGTCTGATCTTAGGCATTTTAATCTGTACCCACTTTCCTTTTCCACCATCTTCCAAAAGATCTTGAATCTTCCAAACGTTTGTGATTTATCTTGCAGAAATGTGACCCATGTCGTTCTTGATTAGTCATCAATGAAGAGCATAAAGTATCTTTCATCGGTAAGGGCTCTTGTTCGAGTTGGACCACACAGATTTGTATGGACGATTTCAAGTGGTCTTGAGGTGTTGTGCTCCTTTGTCTTGAAACTCACTTTAGTTTGATTACCTTTTACACATTCATCACAAAATGTGTTTACTGGCTTGATGATGGGTGGAATATTCCTCACACACCCCTTTTTGCTTACTGCAACTAAGTTATCAAAATTTATGTGGCCTAATATTCAGTACCACAACCAACTTTCATCTACTTGTCCTAACATACATTGGGACTCATAGCATTCCTTTAGATTATAAACATTTCCATTTGTTCTCTTTCCTTCTGCCACAAATTTACCAGTATTGTCTTTCTTTATCTGGCAACCGGTTGAGTCAAAGGTAAATTTGTAACCTTTGTCACACATCTGACTCACACTCAACAGATTATGCTTTAGGCCTTCCACATAATATACATCATGTGCCTTCAATTTTCCATCAATGCTTAGAGTTCCTTTGTTGGTATTTTGGTATGGTTTTTTCATTGATGTCAACACCTGCTAAATTCACCTACTTTGGAGATCCAGCAACATTCACCGGCAATCAATAAAACTGTTCAACAATCACCGGTATATGGTTCACCAGCAAGATATAATGTTCACCGGTACCTGCAATGACATGGAAGACACTTGGTAATGTCGAAGATATCATATGGACACTTTTCCTTGAAGTAATATCATTGGTATATTCTTATTTGCATATTTGTTTTTACCGACAAATAGGTCCAGGTTATCTAGGGTTACATCGGAAGGTTTATCTTTTCCAAATCAGCATGGCATGCTATGGAGATGATTTATTATTGTTATAAAAGCATTAAGCTGACATGTTCAATCGGTTATTGCATCAGATATTGTATTATTTGTAAAATGTTTTATTGTAAAATCTTGTAGAGTTGACCTACTAAAATTGGTCTTAGGGTATGGTATAAATGTAAGATCTTATTTGTAAGATCAAATGTGGAATGCGGAAAAGAATTGTAAGAAGGCATATGCTAGATTAAGCAAAGGTATACATGAAGACATCATTTGAAGGTGAAGCTAGGTTTTTGTAGAAGCATATCAGCATTACACCGGTATTGAATCCAGCATATGAAGATGCTATTTTGTGCAATACATTCTCATTGGATTTAACCATCCAACTATAGTCAGCGTGACTCCCATTTGTGTTTGAGCAGTGAGCTCTAGGTTGTTGGCCTTTCTGCATGTGCAGACCCCTCTTTGTACACTTACTATCTGTAGTAGTATCATTTGATTGTGGGTAAGGTTTCCCACCGTGGTTTTTCCCCTTACAGGGTTTCCACGTACAAATATTTGTGTCATGTGTTATGGTTGACTTTGTGCTTATGTTTCATGCATTAATTCTTACCGGTACAACATTTCCTATTAACACTGTTTACCGACACACTTAACTGTCTTACCGGTATTAAGCATTAAGTTGGTTAATAAGATTTTGGTTTGAATTTACTAGACAACTGATTCACCCCCCCCTCTTAGTTGTCCCCAGGACCTACAATTGGTATCAGAGCCTAGTCCTCTTTTTTCAGAAGTTTAACAACTTGAGGAGATCCAATGTCTACTAATTATTTCAGAAAGGATAGTCCTAAACTTGATGGAACCAACTATGGAATATAGAAAATTAGAATGGAGACACATCTGAATTGCATTGGTAAAGACATCTGGGAAGTTACTAAGAATGGTTATACTGCTGCTGTAGTTGGTCAGCCTGCTCCTATTACTTTAGGTAAAGATGAAGAAAATGATTGCAAAGCAAGAGAAGCACTTTTGAGCACATTATCAAATCAACAAATCATGGGATTATCAGATAGATCTACTGCAAAAGCTATTTGGGATCATTTGGAAACACTGAATGAAGGGGATTCCATAGTCAAAATTGCAAAACTTGAAAGCTTCCGAGTTAGGTATGAACATTTGAAAATGGAAGAAGATGAAAGAATTTCTGCTTTTATGGAAAGAGTAAATGAAACTGTCTTAGGTATCAAATGTTGTGGAGGAACCTTGAGTGAAGATGAGATTGTTTCAAAAATCTTAAGAGGTTTGCCACCGACATATAAAATGAAGGTTACTGCTATTAATGAGTTGAGAACAATGCCTAATACATCAGTAACTAGGGATACATTGATCGGAAAACTTTCAGCTTTTGAAATTGAGGAATTTGGTCCTGTTGCTACTATAAAAACCGATTTGTCCTTCAAAGCATCAACATCATCTGCTCCATCTTTTGACAAATCAGACTGGAGAGCCTTTTATGCAAGAGAACTTGAAGAAACTAGGAAGGAGAATGAAGAGCTTGAAGAACTTGAAGCACTATTTGCAAGAAAAATGCCAAAAGGTCCAATTGGAAGTAAGTATGAAGGTAAAGCACCCTTTAAATGTTTTAACTGCAATAAGATTGGTCATATGGCTTCAAGATTCCCTGATAGACATGCTAGACTAAGAGAAGAAGCTAGAAGGACATACAAACCTAATCCTAAATATCAGAGATACAAATTTAAGAAAAAAAAAGATAAATCTTGCTACATTGCTGATGAAGGTGTGACTGATGATTTTGATGAGGATCCAGCAGACAATGGATGGGTCTTTGTTGCTATAACAGAAGATCAACCGGTACCTATTGCTCAACCGGTAGAATAAGCCCTAGCAGCTAAAGTTGAATCAAAGGATGAATGGATTATTGACTCAGGATGCTCACATCACATGACTGGAGACAAAGGCAAATTCTTGAACTTTCAAGAATACAATGGAGGTTTAGTAAGATTCAGAGATGACAAAGCCTGTTCAATCAAAGGTAAGGGTTCAATATCTCTTGATGGTAAGCATAACACTAACAATGTTTACTATGTTGAAGGATTAAAACATAATCTTTTAAGTGTTGGTCAATTAGTTGAGAAAGGTTTTCAGTTACAATTTAAAAATGGAAAATGCAAAATCATGAATAGAACTGGTTTGGAAATTGCAACTGGTAATCAGACTAGAGGTAATATATTTCATTTGAATAACAGTGAAAAGGCATGCTTAATTGCACATATAGATGAAAGTTGGCTATGGCATAAAAGACTATGTCATGTAAATTTTGATTGCATGGTAAAAATCAGTACTTCTAAGGTAGTTAGAGATCTACCTAAAATTATGAAACCTCAGAATACAATTTGCAGGGAATGTCAATTTGGAAAACAAGTTAGAACTAGTTTCAAAAGTATTCCAGAAAAATCCAATAATGCTCTTGATTTAATTCACACTGATTTATGTGGTCCGGCCAGAACTAAAAGCTTACAAGGTGATAGATATTTCATGCTAATTATTGATGATTATTCTAGAATGTGTTGGGTTACTTTTCTCAGGGAAAAATCAGAAGCACTTGGGAAGTTCAAACTATTCAAAGCAATGGTTGAAAATGAAACCAGTAAGAAAATTGAATGTTTAAGATCAGATCAAGGAGGAGAATTCACATCTAGAGATTTTAATACATTCTGTGAAGTAAATGGAATCAAAAGACAGTTATCAGCACCTCAGACACCACAACAGAATGGAGTTGTTGAAAGGAAAAATAGAACTATTTTGGATGCAGCAAGAAGTATGTTATCAGAAGCAAATCTACCACATGTGTACTAGAGAGAGGTAGTAAGCACTTCTATCTATAAATTCAACAAAGTTCACATCAAAGGTGAAACCGGTAAGACCCCTCATGAACTATGGTTTGGTAACACTCCTACTCTTAAGTATTTCAGAATTTTTGGAAGTAAATGTTATATTAGAAGAGATGAGTATATTGGCAAGTTTGATCCTAGAAGTGATGAAGGAATATTTCTTGGTTATTCATCTAAGAGTAAAGCTTATAGATGCTTTAATAAAAGATTACAGAAAATTGTTGAGAGTAAAAATGTAAAGATTGATGAACAATTCAGAGGAACTTCAAGGTATATAGACTCTGAACCGGTAACAAAAATTATGAAAAATGAACCAACAGTAAATCCACCAGTACAGAATGATGATCCAGTTACTCTGGTATCATCAAAGGATACCATAGTAATTGAAGAATAACAATAGACTAAGACACCACGGTATGTAAGACTGAATCATTCTGAAGATCAGATAATTGGAAGCAAATTTAAAGGAGTCATGACAAGAGGAAGATTGGCAAATGAAGAGGTATGTCTTATTTCTCAAATTGAACCATTATCTATCAATCAAGCATGTGAAGATAAATTTTGGATTAAAGCTACGGAAGAAGAATTAGGACAAATTGAGAAAAATAATACTTGGACATTAGTTCCCCGACCTAAAAATAAAAATGTAATTGGATTCAAATGGGTATTTAGAAACAAACTCAATGAAGATGGTAAGGTTGTCAGGAATAAAGCAAGACTAGTGTGTAAGGGATATTCTCAGAAAGAAGGAGTTGATTACAATGAAACCTTTGCACCGGTAGCTAGAATTGAGGCAGTTAGATTATTCTTGGCCTTTGCAGCTCACAAGGATTACAAAGTTTATCAAATGGATATTAAATGTGCATTTTTGAATGGAGATCTTGAAGAGGAAGTCTATATTAAACAACCTGATGGATTTTCTTTGACAGATAACAATGATATGGTTTGCAGATTAAGAAAAGCTCTGTATGGACTAAAACAAGCTCCAAGAGCCTGGTATGCAAGATTGGATAAGTATCTTTTTAAAAATTGGTTTTACTAAAGGAAATGCAGATAGCAATTTATATTACAAAGTAACTAATGATGACATTTTGATTATGGAAGTATTTGTTGATGATATAATCTTTGGAGGAGAAGATGGATTATGCAAAGAATTTTCTCTTAAAATGCCGCATGAATTTGAAATGTCTATGATTGGAGAAATAAAATTCTTTTTAGGATTGCAGATTTTACAGACTGATAAAGGCATATTTTTGAGTCAATCTAAGTACTTGAAAGAACTACTCAAGAAATTTGGGATGGAAAACTCTAAACCGGTAAGCACACCTATGACTACAAATGACAAATTATCTCAAAGGGATGAATCTACACCTGTTAATCCAACTAGATACAAATCTATGATAGGAGGATTACTATATTTGACACAAACCAGACCTGATATTATGAATGCAGTATGTATAGTTTCTAGATTTCAGAGTAATCCCAAGGAAAATCATGAATCAGCAGTAAAAAGGATTTTCCGGTACTTACAAGGCACAACAAATCTTGGATTATGGTATCCTAAAGATAAAATTTTTGATCTATATGCATACACAGATGCAAATTGGGCAGGAGATGTGGATGATAGAAAGAGCACCACTAGAGGAGCATTCTTTCTTGGAAATAGATTAGTTTCTTGGTTAAGTAAGAAACAGAGTTGTACATCTTTATCAACAACAGAATCAGAATATGTTGTAGCAGCAACAAACTGTACACAGGTACTTTGGCTTAAGCAAATGTTGAAAGACATAAAGGTAAAATGCAAGGAACCTATTACTATATATTGTGACAACACTGCAGCAATTGATATATCTAAGAATTCAGTATTACATTCTAAAACAAAACATGTTTCTATCAAACTGAATTTTCTAAGGGAAAAAGTTGAAGAAAAGGAAATAAAACTGGTTTATGTGAATACTAAAGAACAGCTTGCAGATATTTTTACAAAACCTTTGCCTAAGGAAACTTTTGAGTATCTCAGAGATCAGCTCGGAGTCTTACCTCCACCGGTAGAGACTTAGACAGTTGATGATTGTCATCAACCGGCAAAAATAAATGGACAAATCTTTTATTTCGGTATTTTATGAGGAAGCTACTTCTCAGGGGGAGTAGTTGGTATATTGAATTGGTTGGTATTTTGTATGAACTTGAACTTTTTTTTGACTTTGGCATTTGATGTCAAAAGGGGAGAGATATATGGAAAAACATTAAGGAAAAATATATGGAAAAATGCATTATCTTTTTGAGGAGAGATTGGTATTGTAAATAAATCTTTGTACATATTACTCCCAGGGGGAGAATTGGTTTTTGTACTTGGTATTTCTATTTTGGCACTTTGATGGTTTTTCCATCTTGTTTGCCATCAATGCCAAAGGGGGAGATTGTTGGTATTTTGGTATGGTTTTGTCATTGATGTCAACACCTGCTAAATACACCTACTTTGGAGATCCAACAACATTCACTGGTATATGGTTCACCGACAGGATATAATGTTCACGAAGGTTTATCTTTTCTAGATCAGCATGGCACGCTATGGAGATGATTTATTATTGTTATAAAAGCATTAAGCTGACATGTTCAATCAGTTATTGCATCGGATATTGTATTATTTGTAAAATGTTTTATTGTAAAATCTTGTAGAGCCGACCTACTAAAATTGGTCTTAGGGTATGGTATAAATGTAAGATCTTATTTGTAAGATCAAATGTGGAATGCGGAAAAGAATTGTAAGAAGGTATATGCGAGATTAAGCAGAGGTATACACGAAGACATCACTTGAAGGTGAAGCTAGGTTTTTGTAGAAGCATATCAGCATTATACCGGTACTGAATCCAACATATGAAGATGCTATTTTGTGCAGTACATTCTCATTGTATTTAACCATCCAACTATAGTCAGTGTGACTCCCATTTGTGTTTGAGCAGTGAGCTCTAGGCTGTTGGCCTTTCTGCATGTGCAGACCCCTCTTTGTACACTTACTATCTACAGTAGTATCATCTGATTGTGGGTAAGGTTTCCCACCATGGTTTTTCCCCTTATAGGGTTTCCACATACAAATATTTGTGTCATGTGTTATGGTTGACTTTGTGCTTATGTTTCATGCATTAATTCTTACCGGTACAACATTTCCTATTAACACTATTTACCGGTACACTTAATTGTCTTACCGATATTAAGCATTAAGTTGGTTAATAATATTTTGGTTTGAATTTACTAGACAACTGATTCACCCCCCCCCCTCTCAGTTGTCCCCGAGACCTACATCCTTTTCCCTTTATTTTGATGGAGAATTGTCTCCAAACCTTATTGATCCACCATTCTAGTCTTCAAGTTTAATGAATTTCTTTTTGTCACCAGTCATATGGTTTGAACAACCACTATCTGCCACCCATAGATTTTTCCTTTTAGCATGCAAGGCAGTCTGTACTATGAGACTTGATTCTGCCTTTTCCTTTTCTTTCTCAACCCAAACTGGTTTGATTTCCTTCTTCTTATCAGCTGCTATATTGAGCTCAGGTTCAGTTACCAACTCTTGATTTGGATTTGCCTTCATCTGCTTGATCTTCCTATGTTTGCATAACTTTTCTATGTGTCCAAATTCTTGACAGTTATAGCATTTTACATTTTCATTTAAGGGGAGGTCATTAAAATTATTGTAGGGTATTGGTTTATTCTTCCTACAATCAAAACTCTTATGATCATATCCATTGCACTGATAGAAGTCAACATTCATATCCTGGAGTGCATTAAATGGATTTCTACTTTCATAAATCATAGAGGGCTTATTGATTAATCTACAGTCAGCTATTTTGTGCCCAAATTTGCTACACCGGTAACAGTAACCATGAAAGTTTGAAACATACTAGTTAGGCTATCTTGGTCCTCAATGGAACTGCCTCATTGGGGGTCTTCCCTTCATGTTGTTGAGTCAGGTGAATCCTTCACTATCAATTCTTTCATTTCTCCTTGGTTCTGCATGTTGGTATAAGAAGTGTGGCCTCCCATTCATTGTTGTATACCGATTTGAGTGGTGATTTCCAACAGCATCTGCATATGTCTTTTTGCTAGTATCCTTGCCTATAGTGAATATCTTCTTTTCTTCACCTTTAATTGAAGAGGTGAACATTATTTCTTTGCCAGATTTATCTTTGTGGGTTGAACTTTGAACTTCTTCAAAGCCTAAGCCACCGATGTCTTTGGATTGCTTTTGTTTGCTCAACATCTTATCTAAGGCCTCAGTGTTGCCTTCATACTTGCTCCTTATTTTTATTTCTTCCTTACTCTCTTCAAGCTCCTTTTTGAGCTTTACTATTTCTGCTTCCAGCTCTTGATGCTCCTTTTCTTTCTTTGTCAAATCAGAGGTTGTAGCTTCACAAATCCTCTTAGTTTCTTCCAACTGCAGTTTCAAGTCAGATATGACTTGACCGGACTCATCCAGAGACTGCTTCAAGAGATCTTGTTCATCTACTACAACAAGCTTAACCCTCTTGAGTTCTCTTCTTATTTTACTCAATTCTTCAAGCGCACTGATAAGTTCACTTTCCAGATCCACTTCAACTTCAATATCCTCTTCTTCCTCATCTTCATCAACTAGTCTATCAAGTGCCATGAACAGATTGACTTTTTTGTCATTCTCATGGTAATCATCTTCTAATGCATTTTTGTCATCTGTTGTGTCATCCTCAATGGTATATAGGTTGTTCTGGTTCCGATAACCTCTCCTTCCCTACAAGTAGTCAATCCTTTCTTTGTCTTTTCCAATAGATCTTCTGAACTCTCTTGACTCATCTCCACCAGTTTCTTTGTGAGGACAATTTGCAACGAAGTGTCCTACCTTCCCACAGTTGAAGCATTTAAGTGGTAGCTTTCCTTTGTACTGGTCAAATCCTCTTTTGAGTTTCCTGACAAAGTTTGCTACTTCTGCATCAAAGTCTTCACTGGATTCTTTATGAGTAGCAGCTTCTTTCCTTGAGGAAGTATCACCAGTTGTTCTTATCTCATATGTTGTCAAAGAGCCAAATAACTCATCCATTGTAAAAGTCTTCAGATCCTTGCCTTCTTCTATGGCTGACACCTTAGTATCATATTTGGGAGTGAGAGATCTAAGTATCTTCTTGACAAGAATCTCATCTGCAATCTCTTCTCCAAGTCCTCTAATAGTATTCACAGTTTCATCAAATCTATGAAGATAGTCGGCAATCTTTTCATCATCTTTCATTTTGATGCTTTCAAGTTCACCCCTTAGTGTTTATAGCTTGGCTTCTTTGACTTTTGCATCTCCTTCAAATAACCTCTACAATTTGTCCCATGTCTCCTTTGCCGAAACACAATGCATGACTTTGATAAATTCATTATCGGACAATCCACTCAAGATAGCATGTTTTGCCTTTGCATTATTATCATACTCCTTTTTAGCATTCGGATCAGTGGGAGGAGCATTAGGAACAACATACCCATTCTTGACTGACATCCACACATCAAAACCGAAAGAGGAAACACATGTCTCCATTCTTCTACTCCAAAAGGCATAGTTGGATCCATTGAACATGGGGCTTTTGAGGAAGTATACTCACTACTTGCCATTGTGTTCAAAGTCTAGAATCTACCCAAGGTTTAAAGATAACTAGGAACCTTGCTCTAATACCAATTGTTGAACACAAAATACCACTAAGAAGGGGGTGAATCAGTGGTTTCTAACCACTTTTTTTTTCTCTAATCTAACCTCACAATATCAGTTATTCACTTAACTATTAGACATTCATACCGGTAATGCAAAAAGAAGGCCAAAGATATCATTCACACATAAGTAACTCACAACACCATATTTATGAGGAAAACCCAATATGGGAAAAAACCTCGGTGAGAAAAGTTGTTGGAGACTACTACTCCAATCCAGCCTCACAGGTAAAACATTGACTTACAAATATTTTGGGCACCAACCCAAGGAGCACCAGCCCCTACACTAAGCTTCAACTTGGTGATGTATATTGAAATACTATTTGAATACAATTAAGACTTCTTGTTGCAAATGAATTTGCAACTCTTTGAACAAATAACTCTTTGTCGGTTAGGCTCAACTGCAAGACTATAGTTTTGCCAGTAGAATCCTCTCACCGGTATGCTTGCTCATGCACACTGCAACTTACTTAGAATTATTTCCAAGGCTCACAATCCTACTCCCTTCTCACTCTCTCTACTCTTCTCCTCCTTCACAACATCAACGAGTTCTGTCTTGAGCTCTCTTCTTATCCTGTGATTTCCCGCCAGAACGTAATTCAAACTCTTGAGCCGTAAGGGTTTCCTCTTTCCAACACAATCTTCATGAGATCCAATCCCTCCTCTCTTGGATCGATCACCTATCCTTCAAGGATGCACCTCTACATGGTTTCCAATATCCAATGCACATTTTCTGGAAATGGCAATCTCGAATTAGATCTTTTGTCATGAAATCAGTCGACACATAAAGTGCTTCAGTAGTTTCCTTTTCAAGAACTTCCTAAATCGGATTTCCTTTGCCTTGATTTAGGCACCAAGTACTCCCTAATCTTTCTCTGTTGTACTCTTTTCCTCAAGCCACAACAATCAAATACAATCCCGTGATTTGTGGCTCCTTCATTAATGGTGATTATCTATTTCATCGACCCTGTCGATGAGGCTTCACCAACCACAACACGTTTGCCACCTCTGCTCCACATGGAATCACAACAATCAAGACATGGCTCACCAACACACAGTCAGTCCAGCAAACACATACTGATACATCCATTTGCCGGTAGAAATTTCTTCTTCTGTCAATTGGTAGAGCACACTATATCGGTAGCACATCTTCACCTTAGTGGTTTGTGACAATTTTTCACATTTTGCTTCTTCATCGTAAATAAGCAACCATCCTTCAGACTGGTATGTACCTTACTGGTAGGCCTTCATTCTTTATTCTCACACTCATGTGAATATCCATCATGCTGGTTGACATCAATGACAACTTAGTGCCAAAATGCCAACAATCTCCCCCTTTGGCATTGATGTCAACTTCTCACGATACACTCCATACTGGTACATTTCTCCCCCTTTGACACAATGACAAAGGGTATTGTGTACTTCCCCTTTGATCCATACCAAGCTCCCCCTTTGACCACTATCAGCTCCCCCTAGGCCACATAAAGCCTACCTAAACATATGACACAATTCCCAACTTGTGTCAGAGGTACTCAAAAGTGCTTACTAGTAATGGTTTGGTAAAAATATCTTCTACCTATTCACTAGTAGGAACATAATCCATCCTTACCTCCTGTCCTCCAACCTTCTCTCTGATAAAGTGATACTTGATAGCAATGTGCTTTGTTTTGGAATGCATGATTGGATTCTTTGCAATGTTGATTGCACTCAAACTATCACACCGGATGAGAATAGGATCAATGATGTTCACTTGTATGTCTTTGAGAGTATTCTTCATCCAAAGCACTTGAGAGTAGCATGTAGCAACAATAATATACTCAACTTCAGCAATAGATAGAGAGACTAAGTCATGCTTCTTGCTATGCCAAGAGACCAACCGGTCACCTAAAAAGAATGCAACACCACTTGTGCTCTTTCGATCATCAATGCATCCTACACAATCAGCATCAATGCATGCTTCCAAGATAAAATATCCTTGTTTAGGATACCGCAAACCATAGTTGAGTGTTCCTTGTAGGTACCTAAAAATTCTGCTAACAACATTCATATGTGATTGCTTTGGTGTAGCTTGGAATTTGGCCACCATGCAGACTGCTTGAACTATATCCGGTCTTGAAGAAGTTAGATACAATAGACTGCCTATCATGGATCTGTACAGAGTTTGATCCACCTCTGGTGATTCATCATTCTTGCTCAATTTTTTGTCGGTCACCATGGGGGTACTTACTGGTTTACAATATTCTAGTTGGAATTTCTTTAGCATCTCCTTTGCATACTCAACTTGTGAGATAAAGATTCCTTTATCTTGCTGTAATATCTACAAACCAAGGAAGTATGTCAATTCACCAAGCATTGACATCTCAAATTCTAACTGCATTTGATCAGAAAATTCTTTGCAGAGAGTGTCCTTGTTGCCTCCAAAGATAATGTCATCTACATACACAACCACAATGATCATGTGGTTCCCATCTTTCTTTATGTACAAATTGCTATCTACACTCCCCTTTTTGAATCCCTGCTCCTTTAGGTACTGATCTAATCTTGAATACCATGCTCTAGGAGCTTGCTTTAGACCATACAAGGCCTTCTTCAACCTACACACAAATGTCTCATCATCATGTAGAAAAAACCCTTCTCTTCTTCTTCATTTCATGGGAATTCATTCTTCACAGATGTTTGGATTCTCAGTATCCTCAATTGTATCTGCTTTGACAAATTCCTCACCACTTTTGTTCACTTTTCCTTCTTCTGGAGGATAAGGGACATCCACTTTAACCTGTTCATCTTTTGATTGGATTCCATGAGCTTCTGAAATAGATGACTCACCAACAACACTACAAGTTTCTTCTAAGACAACATCAAATTGGTTCCTAAGAAGGATTGACTTCAAGATTTTCTATGTTTCTTTGATTACTTCTTTAGTCTACCCAATCATAAGCTTGTTAATCCTTGTTTTGCTTCTAAACTCCTTGTCTTCTTTGAATATCATATTCATTTCTTACACATATATTACTAGACATAGATTGAATAAGATAAATTATCTTATTCTATCATCTCGGCTTGAGAACTAACTCTTCTCATTTCTTAAACATCATATAGACTTTTCAGAATTTTTGACATAATCTCAACAAGAGCCTTATAAAATGTGTTCAAATAATTAATGGCGGCTTCTTCTAGAATTCTTTGACCAACATCATCAAACTTATCATAGAATTCAGAGAGAGGTTTCAAATTACCTTGCACAATATTAGCTTTTTCCACATCTCTAACTAACATATCGGATTTGTCATAGCCAATCTTCATCTTCTTACTTGCTTTCTCTCCACCAAAGGGCTTTTCCTTAGGAAAATTTTATGCTTTGGTTCCCTTGGAATTCATCTTCTTCACATATTCATCAGACTCAGTCTTTTCATCATCAGGAGCAACAATATACACTCTTCTTCTCTAATCTTTCTTCCTCTTTCCTTCTTTGTTGGATGATTTGGCTTTAAATTTCACAGAGTTAGTTGGCTTTGGAGAATCGAAGGAGCATGCAAAGCATATACATTATCTTTATTTTGTGGAGGAGGCTTCTAAATTAGCCTTCTTAACCTTGACTTACTCCTCTATAACTGGCATATTCCTCTTCCTAGCTTCTCGAACTACTTCAATAGTAATGCCAATGATTTCTACATATTTCTCTACCTCCTTTCTTACTTTCCTCATAATTTATGGCTTCTTGAATTTCTTATGCAGCTACAAGTCCTTCTCAAGGAATGTGCCAAACCTCTCCTCTGAAGAATCAATAGGTTTACTCAACAGATGTTAAGCATATACCTCCAATATTTTCTCATCTACCTCATACCCCATGCACATGATCCACACAGTCCTTGGCTCCACTGCTTCCACTAGGCATTGATCAATCTCTACCATGAAGCATATTTGTGTCCTTATATTTCTCCACAACTTATTTGGGGATCCTTTCCCTAGCTTGCATAATGCTCTGGAAGTTCTTGAAGTATCCAAAAAGTGTAGTTGCTCAAGCCTTGCTATCTCCAATTCTATACAAAAGATCTCTAATTTGTAGTGCTACTGGTTTGTCACTTGCCCATTGCACATTACCAATACCCAGAATCTCATTCATAAAATAGAAGAATAAGAATAAGATCAAAGTACCATATTTGAATGCATTCTTCTTGCCCTTCTTGATTGAAGTGAGATTCTTCATCAGCTGGCTTTAGAGTAGCTCACACAGATCATACTCCTTATTCTCCTTTACCATCTGATATACAAAATAGCTAGCAGTATCGAATACCAAATTCTCCTTGATGGGGTAATAAACCTTGTACCTGATAACCATAGAAGTAAACTTTACATCTGGCTCAATAATATCATTGATCATCATAACCCTTTTATCAAATTTGGAACCAATTGCATTAGTAACCATTTGATTCTTCACAGACCAGAGTGCGGGAAAACCACCGGATGAGATCAAACTTGTTACAGTTATAATTATATCCTTAGTGATTTTAGTTGATTCAACCACATAAATTCATCATGAATTCAGCTCATAACATATCAGACCCACTCATTCTCATCGAATACTAGAAACCTAACAATCTGCATAAAGTTCTCCTTCTTGATCTTGAAATTTTCTCCCAAAATGTGATTGGAGTACAAACTTAGCAATTGGGATCCTCCCAATTCCTCAAGATTTGCATGAATATATGCCCTAATATCCTCAACATGAAGAACACCATACAGAATAGATGAAAATGCACCTAGCAGATCATCTTCTATGGATTTTAAAGGGTGCTTCTTGAACTTTAGGTGGGATATCTCAATGATATCAACTACCAAAGGTGTATCCATTTTCAAAAATATCAATTTTGCAAACTTCATAGGAAAAATACCTTTCTTCCCCAGATTAGTTTTTTAGGTGGAATCGCCTTCATACTTCGATTGCATGGAAATATTCTTGCAGAGATTTCTTATCCTCTTCTCTTGGCATGCTATGTGAGTTATCATTTGCATATCTAAATTTTAGGTGTAATTAATACACTTGCACTAAACCTTTTGGATACCCTACATTCACAGACTGGTCCACAAAATTCTCCTACAGATCATCAATAATGCTCAATATCTTCTGAAGATCCATCCAAAACATCTACAATACCAAAATACAACTTCTATCATTCTGTTGATCTTCTGACACCAACTTTTGGCAGGGGAGAATAAGATCTTCTTTAAAATTCCCTCTAGGCTAGAGGCGTTAAATCAATTCCTGGAGGAATTTTGAGCACCGGATTCAAGTGCAGATCCATTTCCTGCATTAGAATCACTCTTCTTTACCCATGTCTTCTTCATTTGATTTTTGATCTCCTCCATTTCCAAACCTACCACATGCATAGCATCTAATATTCCTTCTATTGAAAGTTATTCATCATACTTCTGAATTCACTTGATTTATGTTCATACTTATTGCAATCGAAACATTGGTCAGAGAAAAATGGACTATTTTGATTCATTCTAATTCTGCATTGACTAGATTTATGACTAAATTTATTGTAAACAAGACAATTACCATTGAACTTTTGAGTATTAGGTTGTCTTACCAGAGACCTTTTAGCTTTGTTCTTCTAATTTTTTGTCTTGGGATTACTTTGACCAGATTCGAAGCTTTCACCTTTCTCAAATCCAAGACCTCGCTTGTTAAAATCCCTCCTCTAGCTTCCAAGCATCTTATCAAGTTTGGCTGAGCTAATCTTGAAATTTTCCTTATTTTCATTTGTAGTATCAAGTTCATCCCTAAGAATGACAATCTACCTTTCAAGATCTTCCTCATTGTTTTGGATTGTTGTAGTTCAAGCTTTAGCTAATCATTCTCACAATTAAGTCTGCAACATTTGTTAGATCTATCTTTCAAGGATTGAGTAAGATTCTCTTCATTTTATTTCTTCCCTCAATCTTCTTGGTAAACCCCATCACTATATATTCCATCTCATGCTTCAGGACAATATTGTCTTTTGCAAGCTTCTCACATTCTTCTATCTTCTCCTTCAAGGTTTGACTCAAGTGATCACCATCCATGCTTTGGCTTTATTTTTTCTTTAGCTGATCACAAAGTTCCTTTCTCTTTTCCCTAGACTTGTTTAGTTTCTTTTTCAATGACTGAATGAAGTTCTCAACATCCTTAAGATTCGTTTTCAATTCCCAGACTTCAACTTTGGACTGATCAAGAACATCTAGTGCAACAAGAAGCTGATGTTGAAGACCACCAGAATCCATTGAATCACCTTCCTAGATCCTCCTCAAGTTGTTAGACTTCTTCTGAGGAACTAGGCTCTGATACCAATTATTGAAATCAAGGAACACTGAGAGAGGGGGTGAATTAGTGTTCTGCAAACTTTAATTTTATTAATCGACTTTTTCAACCAATTAATACATTGAACCAAAAGAAAGATGCAAGAACACAAAGAAATAAACCACAACACCATAACACAAGGATTTTATATGTGGAAAACCCATTCAAGGGAAAAATCACAGTGATGATGAGACTCATAAATGAGTATACTCAAATATAAAGTTTTACTATGACAATACACATGCATTCAGGCACACTGCCTAGAGCTCACTACTTATGAAAGAGAGGTTAACTGCCTATAATGAATTACAAAAAATCATTGAAGTACATGAACTAAATAATAGAATCTACAAGTGCCTGATTATAGTTCCGATTAAGCACATTTAACAAACATTTAATACTCTGCCTTATACTGCTCTGATCCACTGTTCTGCAACAATCCGAAGAACAAATCTCTAACTTGTGCATGAGAAACTGCACACAATCAATCACCAACACCTTTCTCATACACACCGATATCCAAAATCATCATAATAATCGATCTTATATATCTGCAATAAGAAATCATATCCATCGCTAGTCGACTCAAGAACACTTAGAACATTATTGAAACATGTCCACATAGTTAGCTCAATCCGAACTCAAATACCAATGCGAACCAAAAATAATTGTCCACACATTACCACAACCCTCAGAAAAATAACTAGATCACAAAAACCATCACCAAAATAGATCCACATAAGGATTATCAATAGACGACTATCATTTTGCACTGCCACACTAAAAACCGATACACAAAGGCTTCTAACACACGAACCAATCACCACCGGAGGCCAAAACTCTGGAATAGGGTAATCTAGACATCCATCTACTTTCCCTGAAATCCATAATACAAAATGATAACTCGAAAAGATGTACCAATCAAAATACTGAGATTCTGTCGAATACTCTATTCAAGCTTCTTGGACTTGAACCAATCTCCAATTTGACTTCCGATAGGATCAAATTACACAGTGTCAGTGGGATTACTAACTTGGGTTTCTACCAATGACAACACATGATGACCTGTGTAGTGTCTCTTGCCAACTAAGTCTATATAAACAAATCTACATGTCTCTATTAGGTTTTACAAATTTATTTTATAGCATTATAGGCGAATTTTATACATGATTTTGTGTATTTTGATAATGATAAGTAGCAAAACAAGGGTCATGTACCTATAAACAATAGTCCAAAGGGCATAAAGTTAACATAAAAAATAGTAGTAGCAATTTAATATCACATTTACACCCAACTAACATAAAAGCTAACCATTAGTAGTACAAAAAAATAAAACTATACCTTTGGATCCCTTGTCCAGCGAGCTATCTAAACTACTTAGAGTATTCATAAAAGGTCACCTAGGGCCATAAACATAAGAAATATCTAAACTAGTAAAAGGCTTAACATAGGGCCACTTGTGGCCAAAAACAACATTGACAACACAAACTAAAGTAAAATTAAGCCTAGCGACCATCCCTAAATTTGAACCTAGCTTAGTGGAGGACATTGGACCAATCTTCAGTGAGGAACTTAAACAATTCCTTGTAATTTCCTTCCTCTTCCTCATCAACTCTTAGGATCTTTTTTTTCAAGGGGCATAAGGAGGTGGTGGAACTATGCATAACCCTCAAATTGAACCGGGAGACACTCCCAAGTTTCCTTTCAAGTTCAAAGACCCTGGCTTTGACCTTTTCCAACTCATTAACATTAGTTTTGCATTCATAATAGGTCCCATCCTTCTGGGTTTTATAGGTCCCTTCTATCTTGGGTTTTACATGATTCAGTGTGGTAGTTTCCTTCATCTTCCTCATCTTCTCCTATGATATTTTTCTACAACAAGCACAAGGAGGTGGCAGAACTATGCATAATTCTCAAGCTAAACCGAGAGACAATCCCAAAATTCCTTTCAAGTTCACAAACCATGGCTTTGACCTTTTCCACCTCATTAACATTAGTTTTACATTAAAAAAAGGTCCCATCCTGTTGGGTTTTACTAGTCCCTTCTATCTTGGGTTAATCTATTTCAGTGCGTTAATCTATTGAAAAGTGTGGATTTTTTAGTTTTATTAAAAAAAAAGATATTATGCTCACTATATTTGAGTTTGTTCAATTATTTGGTATTGGTTATATGGATTTACTTTTTTCCCATGTTGGATATTTTTTTTAGGTCCATGCTTTGATGTTCGTTCATATGATTTCATCTTATTTCTACACATGGGTATGGTGCTCTAATTGATGAACTCTGAAAATCTTTTGATTTTTATATTTTTTCCTTGTATGATTTCATCATTATTGATATTAATTATGAGAGTTCTAGTTAATACAACATTGGTTTGAAATATGTAATCTAACCTTTTAGTGTGTTGAGGTGAATTTATGGTTCTCATTGTCCATTAGAGTACCTTTTTATTTCACTTCATGTTACCCTACTCTCTTTTGATATTTCTTTATCATTCATTTTAGAGTAGGATTTGAGTTAAAGAAGTAATTTCACTTTTAGATTCATTTACAAATGTTCTTGTAGTTGAATTTCAATATCATCAATATATTATTTTGACATTGTGTGGGTTGGAATAAATTTTCTTTCAAATGAATACTTGTTACAACTATCAAATGCCCATTGTATAAAAATAGAATAGATCAATTGATCCATTTCACATGGTCAAGAGATGACTTCGAAGGAACCTTGGAGCTACTTAGTTACTTTTCAAGAGAGGTAATTCAATATCGATTCACTTGTCTTTAGTTGTGCTAACACTGGGGTCAGCAAATACAATATTTAGTACACTTGTCTCTTCAATCTAACACCTGTGAACCTACAAAATCTCATCTAATATTTACAAATAATCCCCCAAGGCTCTAATTAATAGAAAAAATAAATATAGTAAACCATAAATCACTTCCAATAAAATATATGTACATGATGAGCCAAGTAGTCTATCCAAAAATGATAAGTCGTGACTTATGTCTAAAAGTTAGAAGAATCTTTCTAAAATCTTCAGGATGTTTCATACACATAGGTCTCCAACTTCACTAAAAGCCAAAATAAAACCAATATAAGAGAAAATAACAAATATTTATATAAAGAAGGCTATCAACTTCTTACATATTATCAAATATACTTTCTTATGTTGGTGTGAATGTGGTTATATTATAACTAGTTCATAGTTATAACATATTCACATGCTAAGTTTATTTAGGACCTAGCTTGCATTTAAGTTAGTTGTCATAAAGTTTCTATATGTAAATTTTTATTTAATATTATTCATAGAATCATATTAGTTATCCTAGGTGGAATTCTAAAAGATATGAGGTCATGTCTCATTATTTAATATTTGCTTTAGGCTTTGGGCATTTAATGTTTTTATCATGGGTAGTTGTCCCTACATCATCACACCTTGCCTATATATATAAGGTTCTCATACATTGTATCATATCACTTTTTCATTTTTATTTAATCAATATCAATTATATTATTCATGCAAGATCATGTTGCAACATTCTCTTGTGGTTGACATCTTTCTTTGTTTATCTTTGAATTTTGTAGCTTCATGATGGGTTCTTTATTATTCCACCATGGCATCAGAGCATTGACCAAGTAAAATCCTTCCTATATCAAATAATTAATCTTTTGGATAAAGATTTATTGTAGGATTCCAAGGTTTTAAGTGAGATAGTTATTGACTCTAGGAGCTAGTTGACTATCTGGAGCAATTTGGGCTAAATCTGACCCCACCATTGCATCCAAAAGGCTTGAAAACTACAAGAACACCTGTCAAATAATCTGATAGATTTTTTTTATCTACACCATCCATATGGAATTTGTATATAATTCACACAATCATATGGATCCATACAGTACAAACATGAGAGAAATATTTGTGCCTCCTTCAATACATTTGTAGAAATTTTGTATGATCTAGCTTGCTTTTTTGTAAAGCTCATATTGGCCTTGTATGTCCATAGAGAGGAGGTACAATTGTTGTCACTGTTTTGATTTTTTACAAAAAACTTAAGTTGCCTCATAGGCCAACATACTTTTTCATCTGTGGGTGGAAAGTATTCAATATTGGTGTTTCATATTAATTCCAAGTGGAGTGGTTTAATGTCAGTGATGATACATTATATTGGAGGGAGTTGTTTTAATATTGTTTCTCATTTGCCATGTCATTAAATTCACTTTGAAAAAGTACTCTGTCACATTGGAGGTTTCAACTCCATAGAGGTCCATGGCTAGAGCTCAGTCATCACCTACCTTGCTCAAGGTTTATACCTTTGTTCCTGGCTAAGTTTTACACTACCATTAGTCTTGCTTCATTGACTAGCACCTTTCAACATTGTATATCGATGGCCCCATCTACCATCCAAAAATACATCAACATCATCCCAATGACACTTTTTGGATCCTTTATCAATACTTTGGTTCCTTGGGATCCACTCTACTCCTCACAACAATCAATTTTTTATAAAATTTTAGCCCTCTAGTTGTTATTTTTCCTTGTGAAGCAAGGTGATCACATTACCAACCAGTGGCCAATTTTCTTAAGGCTTAATCCATCCCCCCATTTTTTCATTGGGATCCATATAGGTGTTTTGTTTTTTATGGAGCATATCTTAGGCATATAGAGCCAAAATTTTGCAATCCATATATTGTTGGAAAGTTGGTTCTTC
The DNA here is from genome assembly GCF_030272615.1 of Cryptomeria japonica. Taxonomy (NCBI): domain Eukaryota; kingdom Viridiplantae; phylum Streptophyta; class Pinopsida; order Cupressales; family Cupressaceae; genus Cryptomeria; species Cryptomeria japonica. The sequence continues at coordinate 400,760,910 of NC_081411.1, forward strand.
TAAATTTTCAGCGGTGTAGGTTATTCCACTTGTTTATTAGTCTTTTTTGCAACTTTAAGTCAAACTCTTTGTTTTACACTCCAGAGATCCTAAATTTTTGTCACACTCTATGATTTCCATGATTCTTGTGGTGAGAAAGGAATTGAGGAGCTCTATCATTTAGTCGATGCACTTTTTCCATATTTAACCCCAAGTATTATCTATTGAGTTTTTGCAATTTGTGGTATTTGATCAATAAATTAGTCATCCTAATACTTGGAGAGGTCCAATTTGTTATGGGGGCTTCATTTTTAGTTTCTTATAATATACAAGAAATTTCAAATTAATTTCTATCAAATATTTTTCCCTTTTTTATCAATTTGTGTTGTGGCTCTTATGACAATTCAGGATGTGAGGTTCTAATTCCTCATAACTTGACAGACTTATAAAGAACTGAGAGGGGGGGTGGGATGAATCAGTGTCACCAAAAACAATACTACTTTAAACACTGACCGATAGATATACTTAACAAGTTTGTTAAACACTATGCATGCTAACCAAAATGATAGTAAAGCATTCACAATAAGTAAAACAACCACCATAACACAATTATTTATACATGGAAAACCCAAATGGGAAAAACCATGGTGAGATGGGACTCACAAGTTAACTAACTGCAATAATAGGTAAAGGTAACTGACCGGTCAAGGTCTACAAAAATGCTCTGCTAGGAGCGAATCTTGTTAAAGATCCCAAAGCTCTGTTAAAAGTTATACCTTGTTAAAGGTAGTTCCATGTTAGGAGTAACCTCAGTAGAGGATTTTTGAATCCAAACTAATGGATCACCTTGTTAAAGGATTTGTACAATTAAGCTTGTTAGAGATTACCTAGTTAGGGGATTTGACTGTTGTAGTGATTAGAAAACATGTGGTGTGATCTAGAAGTAGCACAACTTGCTTGAATAGATCCTTTTCTACGCTTTCAAAACTTCATTACCAACATACTCTGCAATACCTTCAACACCTTAACACTTCTATCTTCAGATCAATTCATCATCCATCATATATCATTATATAGACACTTATATTTCATGTTGGTCTTAGAAATTATATCACAATTTCCTAGGTGCAATGCATCTAGACAATCAAACATAACTCATCACAAATTACCGCCAAAAAATGTTGGTTAGGATAACTCATCACACAATCAATGAATACCGGTTGGAGTTAACCATATCAACATGTAAACCGATTGTCTTTCATTGCTCCTTTGATAATCTCTGCTGGATCTTTAGGTTGGTGTCGGGTCATTCCTATATTTACATATATATACTGGTTGTCTCCATGTACCGGTTTGATACTCTCTTAAAAAAAACTTCATATACCGGTAGCAATATAATACAAATAAATTTGAAGTAACACCGATAGAAAATGTGATCATATGTATGTGTACATGTTCCATCAATGACAACATATGAAGTCATTCATTACAATCATCATCAAGCCAATAATCTTCCCCTTTGGCATTGATGGCAACACTTCAAAAATTTTACAACTATACAACTAAGTGTGCTTACAAAAATTGTACAAATATATTTCTATTCCTACTCCCCCTTAACAATACATACAAAATTTTCACAACACACATACATATTTCTACTCCCCCTTTGACAACCATGCCAAATTGAAAAGCAAAATACATATATATATAGTAAAATTTGTATCAAAATGTTTTACCTATACAAAAACTTAAAAATCTCAATCAAGAGGTATGCATTGCAATTCTCAGAAAAATGTCACTAAAGTTACTCTTCAATTGAGAAAAATCATGTTCCCATGTCTCCAACAAGTTCTCAGTGATCTCAATTGTGGTCATAATCTGAGTACAAAAATCTTCCATTGCATCAAGTGTACACATCTTTGGAGTAGCCAAAATTGCTTCTGCATTCATGTAGGCTCTTTGTAAAATGTCCACTTGGGGTCTGAGTAGATTCTTCAACTCCTTCAGGGATTCGAGTCATTTTGCCTATTCACGATCATAGGTGGCTAACCGGTTTTCCAAATCATCCATAGATTTGCCAAAAGAAAAAATTGAATCTTGTAATGGTACATAGTCATTACATATCTTTTCTAGTTCTTTCTTGATCTTAGTTCGCCTTTTATTGATATCAGAATAGAAGAATGAAACATTAGATGTATATGAAAGTGTTCTCCCTCCTATTTCAATACCTTTTCTTATCAAATCTTTATTAAGAGATAAATCAATTCTTCCTGTAGCAATATCTCTCATGATCTATTCTCCACGCTTCTTCATGTAGCTTTTCTTAGCATAGGTCTGTGTTACTTCTTCAAGGGGCTTAAGTTGATCAGTTGCATTAGCAACCAGCTAGCCAAGCTTGCCAATGGGAGTTGACAAGTGCCATGTAGCAGTTTCTGGTAGAAGACTTGTCAGAATATCTACGACATTTTGAATGGTTTTAGCTTCCATTCTCTGTTCTTTAAGTCTTTTCTTCACTACCCTGGATTGCATGATAGTTGCAATCTTCATTAATTCTGATGCACTCATGCTATCAACATCTATAGGCCCTATGATGCCTAATGAGTCATCATCATCTTCATCAGTCTGCTAAGTGACTAATGATTTTACTGGTTGAACATATTTCTCTATCTTAATTGGCTCTTCCCTTTGTTCCTTCATCTTTGTCGGTTCATAGATTTGAGCAACAACTTGTTTAGTAGGTTTTTCTTGGGTTGCCTATAAAACCGGTTGGAGTTTTACTGGTTGTTCTTTTGCTGGTGGGGGTGGAATATCCACTCTTGGTTGAGTTGTCGGTATCACAGTAATCTGAGGTGCAATAATGTTTCCAGATATATCTATAGTATCCTGAATATTGTCAACAAGAATAACCTTTTGAGAAGTGGTGTCATCCTGTGTCTTGATAGGATAGACAACATTAGCTTGCACAATTTCTTCCTCATCCATTTCCGGTCGTACCTCATGCTCAACTTGCTCATCTTTAGAAGATTGTAAATGCTTTTGCATTCGTTGAATATTACGAGCTATCTGATGAGTCTCAACTTCAACAGATTGAATTTTCTCATTCATTAGCTTTAATCTTCTTTCCTTAAACATAAAATATCCTTTGTATTGGTCAATTAAAGAAATTAATTCATTCTTTGAAATTTTGGGAAAATATTGAATAAAAATATTATCGATAATTTCTTGGTCTTTGTCAACAACAATTTGCCACTTATTTGAAAGAATAGAATACAAAGAATCAGAAATATCATCCTTAAGATCTTGAGGTAATCGGTTATATTGACATAAGTAGTTGATTACCTATTGAACAATTTGTTCCTTTTGATCTTCATCAAATGAATCAAAACATTTCTTGACATTATCAAATCTATTTCTTCCTAATGATTTGACTGTCTTCTCAAAATCAGTCATAGGCTTGTAAGATAATATATTAATAGGTATAGTTGCCTTTGGCACTTCTTTCACTAATTTGGTTCTTTTACCAGTTGCTTTCATTTTCTTGGGTTCCTCCTTAGTATTAGTATCTTTAGATTCTACTTGGAGAATCAGTTTACGACCTCTTTTCTTGTTGTAGTCTACTTTGGAGCAGTAACTTTGGGTATCTGTTCCTTTTTTATTTGGACACTACGTGTCACTCTTGTACTTTTTGATACCGGAGGTACTTGCTCAGCCTTCTTCCTCTTACCTTTACCACTACTTGTTGGAGCACTACTGGATTCAACTTTTGCAGTTTTCTCTTCAACAGTATCCAAACTTATCTTCTTTTTGTCTAGTGGAGATGCCAACAGGTTATTGGCATAATCGATTAATAAGTCATAATTGACTTCATAGCTCATGGCTTCCATTTCTTCTTCCCTTGGCTCAATAGATTCCATCAGACAGAAATCAGTGGTGACTGTAAAAAGTGATGCTCTTAGCAAAGTGTTTCACCACATCCTTAGGTAGCCTTACCCTCATACTCATTTTCTTCTTAAATTCATTGAAATATTTATTCATTGCAACAGAGATGGTGTTCTTCACAGCCTTAATGTTGTTCTTGATTTAGGCAGTTACTGGTAGATCTTTAAACCATTCAAGATCACCAATTCTTGGTAAGAAATTCTGGAAATAAAAGAATAAACCAATCAATAACTGACCAAATTTAAACTTTTGACTATTGTCCTTCTTCATAGACTGAAGATTTAACATCAGTTGGCTCCTTATGGCCTCACAAAGGTCATAATCTACATTTTCAGCTATCATTCTATAGGTAGTATGCACTGCTGTAGATGGTACACTATTCAATCTACTAGAATAGAATATCTGGTAGCCTATAACCATAGTAGCCAGTTTAACTATTGGGTCCTTAATGTTATTGACAAAAAAAGCACGTCCATCAGAGGTTGATGAGGTTAAAGTGTTTACTGTCTCTTTTGAAATTCACCTCAACTTAGGGACTTCACCGGTTGAGCAAAAACAAGTCACATCTTGAATAGCCTCTGTGGTTATAGTGCGTGTCCTTTCCAAATACATATTTTCCCCATGAACATGACTCAAAATGATTCGAATATGTTCCTCTTCAAAATCTTTGAGAAAATAAGCTCCATTTTGAAACCCTTTCTCACAAACCCTAATATACTCTGGTTGAATCTTTTTGTTCTCATCGCAAAGGGATTTCAACTGAGAATAAATGATCCTAAATCTTCAATTTTACAGTCAATGTAGCTAGACAAATCACCTTTTACAATGACTCTGTCAGGAACTTGAGATAAAGCATTATAAGACACAATTGGTTCTGACTCTACAACCTCCATCAGTTCTAAAGTGATCATTAATCTCTCTACATGCCTAGATGAAGAAGCCATTTTTGATAAACTAGATTCAAAATGGGATTGACAAATAAATACCTTAATTCATGTGTGCTTCCTTGGTTACCGGTTGATTACTCAAGTGCACACTAGTTCAACCTTCACTAACCTTCGAATCAGCTTAGATCATGCAAATCATGACACAATTTTGCCTAAAATCAGCTAGCAATCCTTTCTTTGCTCTGCAAGTGCTCAAGAATTTTCTCTCGAATGCATTTAGGGTAAAAATAACAAAGTAAAACTCACTTTTATCCTTTTTACCTACTGCATTAAATGCTTGACCGCTAGGGTTACAAACCCTAATACACCACTTAACAATGTATACAGATGTAAAACTGGTTGATAAACTTTTGAAAATCCGATTGACAAAGATATCAAGATTTTATGCATAACAACTCAAAATTCAAACTTTCTTACCACTCATCTTTTCAAGGGGTCCAGAAGTAGATTTACTGCTATGCTCCCCTTAGCCCTGTTAAAAAGGCTCAGTTCACCAATGCAGGATTCTCCACACTAGGTGAAGGATTAGGTTCTTCTGCAGGTATATCATACCTCTTCTTTTTCCATATTTGGTTCATCTCTTCTCCGATTTCCTCAATATATTTACCTTCTGCTTGCCTTTCTGATTGTCAGAATGATTAAATAGTTTGTTCTTTCTTGATCTACAAAACTTTTTCATGTGTCTTGGTTTATGACAATGATAGCAGGTCATCCCAGATGATCTCCAAGGTCCTACATTGCCTCTTCTAGTTCTCCTTCTACAATTCATAGCCACATGACCAAAATTGTTACAAATGGTGCAAATGACATTAGTTACCTTTTCCATCTTAAATGGACTAAACCGGTTGACATAGGGTCTCCGCCAGTTCATGTTACCGCTGTTATCATAGGTTCTCATCCAGTTACAATTAAGTCTCGGATTCATGTGAGGTACTGGATTATTTTCTCCATATCTGCATTCAACTAATCTATGTCCATACATTTTTCATTTGAAACAATGACCTTCAATTTTCTTAGACACATACCTAGTATTTGCATTGTAGCTTGTATTTCCATCTGGTTTATTTCTACACACATTTGCAGTATGACAAGGTTTATGACAAAAAAAGTAAACAAGTTTAAAAACCTTCTTATCGGTAGGCTTATTAGCCTTAGGAGCATTTTTGTCCTTATGAATGTTGCTCTTTGTACCAGAAGACTCTCCTTTCTCAGATGTGTTAAAACCAAGTCCAGAAGTATCACCTTTCATCCTTTGTGATTGAATCTGCTCATCCAGCAAGGTAGAAATTTTGTTGAACTTTTCCAATTTCCCTTTGGCTTCAATGAGTTCTCTGGTAAGATCCTCATTGTGCTTTGCAAGGGTTTCTCTTAGAGATGATGTCATTTCAAGATCTAGCTACAAAGCTTCTTTTTCTTCTTTTTCAACATGCCAATGATCATGCAAGGTTGCACTCTCTCATTTAATCTTAGCAAATTCATGATCTCTTTCTTTCATAAGATCTTCATCTATCCTCCTAGCTTCTAGTTCTTGAATTGTGCGGATAGTTAATATTTCTAGCTCTCTCCTCAGATTTAGCTTTCACCGTTCAATTTTTCAACTTCTTCAGCTAAAGCATAAATGTTGGATTCATCTAAAGAACTATTATCAGATATTTCCAACAGTTGTTCAATTAGCTCTCTCCTTTTGACTTGAGAAGCTTTGAATCTGACCCTTAGGGTTTCAAGCTCATCCTTAGTGGCTTCAAGCACTCTAGCCATCTCAAAGTAGCTCATATCCCCCATGGTGGATTTAGGGTTCCCTTCCAAGCGATTGGGCCTTAAATAAGTTAGGCTCTGATACCAATTGATAGACTTATAAAGTATTGAGAGGGAGGGGGTGAATTAGTTTCACAAAAAATAATACTTCTTTAAACTCTGTTTGCTTTGGCTGCAGGAATAGTTAATGGATTTGTTTCCAATGGCTACAGGAACAGTCAATGCAAGGATGTCTACTGTAGTGAAAGAAGAAAACTAAATTTAACAAAGGCACAGGAACACTCACCATGTGGTCCCCCTTGGATGAGTGCTTCTAGGCTTCCAAAATAACTCTAAGTGCTCAGAATAACATATCTTTATTCATTGTTTCTCAAAAGTCGATACATTATTCAGAATGAAAAGAAACTCAAAACACTCTATAACTTTATTTCTAAATCTTCTAGTCTTTTTCCTTCTCTTTTCTTTCTAACCTCATAAAATAGACAAAGACACTTATTTAAAAGAAAACAATAACTTCCAACAATTAAGATCACACCAATGAGAAGAGGTGGATAACATTCATGAAAGAGAACAGACGGAGTTAAGCCACTAAAAACATGGATCTAAACCAAATCACAGCCAAAACATAGTGTGACAGTATTACAAGATTGATGCCCACTAGAGTCAAACATAAATGAGTCTTGCGCACCTACTACTCCTTTGTCATTCCTTATTCTCATTATCCTCTTCACTGATTTGAACTTTTAGTCGCCTCCTTTAATATCTCAAGCTACAATTGGCATGACAAGAGAACCTTCTCCACAACATTTCATTTATTCCTGCAATTCAAAAGAGAGAACATACAAGCATACACACATCTATTTAATTAATCATAATATATATTAATTTCACACATGATATCTCCTATGACAATTCGTATGGCAACATAAATAAATCACATGGCTACAGGAATAACTGGCAAAGACAAAACATGATTTAATGGGCTTGGTTAACATCTGAAATGCATATAGTCAAAATTTAATACATCATTACCATCCCATCATATAAATCAAAACATGACAAAAACATATGAGTTCTAGGAATAAAAGGAGCTAATATCTTAGCTCATCATGTCCCCCAACTTAGTGTCTTGTTGATCCTCTAGCAAGAGGAAAGTTTTTTATTCAGGCACTAACTCTTAAGTCACCAATAGTTCCCTGACTTGTCCCTCCTGAAGCCGAATTCCAATAAAATCCCTTCATCTTTTCTAGTTTGGCACATCTCGCTTCTTCTTTAGCTGCATCATAGGGTTTGTCTGAAATCTTGCATACCAACAATGGCCACATGAGGATAGGGGGCTGAAAGATCAAGGGTAGTTAGTCATTGTTTTGTTAGGCCCAATATGGAAAGCTAATGTACAGAGAGGGGAGGGGTGAATCAGTACTTCAAAACTTTTCTTGAATAAAAACTTTACTGTTATGCATAAACATAATAGTGCAGTAACATAAAATAAAGTTAAAGCTAATAGATAACAATCATACATGATTCACTCCATAACACATATATTTTGGTTACGCAAAAACTCTTGGTTAGAGAGAAAAATTGCGGTGGGGATGACACCCATAACTTCACTACTGCAATAATAAAGAATGCTCGGTTAGAGCTACATTTAGCTATTTCTAATAGCTTACCCTGTTAGGAGTAACAAGATCTGTTAGATCTACCTTGCTAAAGGATTTTCCAACACTTAAACTAAATGTTGTACCTGGTTAGAGGCTTTACAATTTATAGACTTGATTAGAGTCTTTTACCCTGTTAAAGGTATCTCTTACAACTTCAAAATGTTACAATAAAATCATTACAAATATCTACAACTTTACATTTGAAATGTTATAGCAGATTCTATGTGCTCAGAATAGATTACTTTGCTTATAGCATACCTCGGTAACCCATATAGTAACTTGGTAAACCCTTCTATTTACTCTATTCTTTGACTGTTCTCTGAAAACCTTCTCAGTGACCTCTGTGTCTCTGTAACGGTCTTCTTTCATGCATACATACACTTAACTCATGCTGTATAAATAGATCTCTTTAAACGGTGATCCAATTCATTGCTTCGATCTTACAAACAAGATTCCTTGAATGAATAACTAAACAAAATATTTCATTCGTTAGATTGATCTCATAATCATACACAATCTTCTGGTGCAATTTCCAATGTAATAACGGTTAGATGTGCCTCGATCTTGTAACACGTTTTCATATGCATGTCCAGGTTCAATGAATCTAGTAACACATTTCACTCGGTGTATATCAACTTGGTGTGTCATCTTTACTGCTCGGTAGTCATAAAAAGATACTCAGTAGACAGCTCGGTGTGTACTGCGTTCTGTGGCTGCTTTCTGTTGTAACCAACTAGACTGTGCTCAGAATAGATTACTTTGCTTATAGCATACCTCGGTAACCCATATAGTAACTTGGTAAACCCTTCTGTTTACTCTATTCTTTGACTGTTCTCTGAAAACCTTCTCAGTGACCTCTGTGTCTCTGTAACGGTCTTCTTTCATGCATACATACACTTAACTCATGCTGTATAAATAGATCTCTTTAAACGGTGATCCAATTCATTGCTTCGATCTTACAAACAAGATTCCTTGAATGAATAACTAAATAAAATATTTCATTCGTTAGATTGATCTCGTAATCATACACAATCTTCTGGTGCAATTTCCAATGTAATAACGGTTAGATGTGCCTTGATCTTGTAACATGTTTTCATATGCATGTCCAGGTTCAATGAATCTAGTAACACATTTCACTCGGTGTATATCAACTTGGTGTGTCATCTTTACTGCTCGGTAGTCATAAAAAGATACTTTGTAGACAGCTCGGTGTGTACTGCGTTCTGTGGCTACTTTCTGTTGTAACCAACTAGACTGTGCATACCGACTTTTCTGTGTATACTGAATGCATGATTCGGTAGTGCTAACCGACTAGAATGTATAGTATGACTTTGAATATAAAAACTAATGGCAACTTTATAAGTAGTAATAATCTCCCCTTTTGACATTAGTTGAGATGTTTGATAAAACTACTTTCAAAGTCATAACTAAAAAATCTATATATTTTGCAAAATGACTATACTTGACAATATATACAATAGTCAATGAAATAGTATATTCAGATATACTCCCCTTATCATTATTCTGTACATAACTCTGATTTTGCATGCTCGGTTCTGTGCTTGTGTGCTCTGCTTACTCTGCATACTCTGCTCGATATACTCCCCCTGTATACTATACTCCGAATATTGCAACGAATATTGTATCAAAATGGTATAACTCTCCAAATATAGTATATTACTCCCCATTACTCCCCTTATATATATAGTATTACTCCCCCTTTTTTGAAAAACATCAAAAACTTAATTTCCATCCAGGGGTGGTAACTGAACAAAAATAGATTTATACTTCTTCTGGGTGTCGGTGAGAGCGACTGAGAGTGCATCCTTTACACTTTCCATTAAAGAATTTTGTGCTTGAATATCAGCCAATAGTGATATTAAGCCATCAAGAGTGCTTCCCTCTTGTGTAGTAGATAGACGTGTAGCTCGGTTAATCTATTCTTGAACTGATGAGAGATGAGGAAGAAATAATGTCTGAAGTGTCATTATATCCATCTTGATCTGATGTTCTTCATTTCTGAGTTCTTACTGTTGAGCCATGAGCTGTTGAAGCTTGGTATAAAAATTCTGAATTGAATTTGGCTTTGTGGTCAACTTAGTTGAGAGATCGGTGATCTCTTTCTCAATTGCATTAGTTTTATTCTTGATATCTTTAATGAATAAGGAAAATGTGCAAAGTTTCTGAAATAAATAAAGAATATGCTTGAGTTGAGGGGACAACTCAGCAATGAATTTGACAAGCTTGACTTTTCCAATAGCTAGAGCTTTTTGTACCTCTTCTATCATTTTTGCAGTAAGCTCTTTGTCTTTTAGCTTGCTCAAGTACTCAGATGCATCAACTCCAGATGTTTCTATTTGATTAAGGAGTTCATCCAGTTGAATGTGGATGGCTACATCGGTTGACACTATAGCTGTAGGTAGCATATCAGTCAGTAGTGTCTTTACCTTCTGTAGTACTTTATTCTTCTTGTTCAACCTTTGCTTTGCATAGTTCACCAAAATCAATAAGTGCTTGCCCCTTTAATTTTGAGATATCCACATTGGGCAACACTATCGGTTTAGTTAAATCAACTTTAAAACTATGCTTTTTCACCTTCTTCTCTTTACCTTTGGTTGGTTGTACCAAGACAATAGCTTGTGAGGCTTGCTGACCCTCGGTAGGTTACTTGGTGGAGGCAACACTTTGCTCGGTTTTTGTAGCCATTGAGGTGTCCTTTGGTGTCTCGGTATTGGGTGTCTTAGCTGTAACATTTTCAGTGCTTGATGGTGCTTGAGAGGTCTTTTCTTGAGTTGTAACTTCTGTTGCTTCAGACTGGTGACCTTCGGTGCCTTGTGCTATATCCTTAGGAGCTTCGGTAGAGACAGGTGGCTTGACCGGCGGGTAAGGCTAAACTTGTTCTAAAACAAATTCACTAGATACAAGTTTTGCATAGGTAGTGCCTTCTATCATTTCTTGCTTCGATGCTTTTGCATCCATGACATCTTCATCAATTTGAATAGTGTTAGCCGGGTCTTGCTTGGTAGCATTAGGACCTTGCTCGGTGACATCAGGATCATGCTCGGTGACATCAACAATTTCAACTTGAGATTGTTCACCGACATCCTTAGTTTTGAAGATTTCCTGCCACTTTGCTTTTGTCTCATTCTCTACATCAATGTATAGCCCATTCATCAGTTTTAAGGCTCTCAGTTTGACAAGAAATTTTGAATTGTAGGTGGTCAAATGCTCCTTTATTTCTGCTATAGACATATCAGGAAATAGATGGACTAGACTTCTTTCTCTAATTTGTTTCTCTGAGTCCATTGCATATTTCCACCTATTATCAATATGTAAGTAAAGTTCATTCGGAAGTGACTTTACTAGTTCTAATGGAGCTCGCCGAAACTTTAGAAGTGTGCAGATGACAGCTTCTTCGATTTGTCTCTTCTCATCATTATTCCTAGTCTCATACTTGACATATCTAAATCTTGCAAATCCACCATATTCTTTTAGATTGGCACATAAGTTTTCTACACTATGTATATTTACCTTCTAGCTCTTGACAATCTAGAATTTATTTGCATCTTCGGATTTTGTATCACTAGACTCTTTTTCCAAAATGATTCTCCGAGTAGATTTCTTGTAGGTCTTGGTTACCTTGGGAGTAGTAACATTCTTTTGTCTCTTACTTGGTGATGTAGTGGATGCTCTAGTGTTAGGTCTCTTTGTTGGTGGAGTCGGTAGGGCCTTTGAAGTGTCTAGTTTCTTTCTTTTTAACACTTTACCCTTAGGTAGTTCGGTACTCAATGTTATTGTTGCCTCTTGAGCTTCTGATTCCTCTTCGGTAATGGCAAGAGTGCCTTTGACAGGTGTAGAGGAGGATTCTTCTCTAAATTTCTCAGATAAAACCTTTATCATCTTTGTAGCCTTTCTTGTAGCCTTGGGTACTACAATGCTCATTTTTACTTTTTCCTTCACTTCTTCAAAGGTTCCATATCTTAGCTCAGTAGCATGTCTTGGTAATGAAAGATAGGCATCAATTTGCTGTTGTGTGATATCGTAGTCAATCTCATAACCCATTGGTGGCAAAGATTGAGTCCTTGGTTCCACAACATTCACATAACAGTAATCAGTGTCTACCTCAAAGCATATATCATTCTTATATTTCTCTACCAGCTGTGGTGAAATTCGATACCTGTTATGCATCTTCTCTTGAAATTTGCTGAAGTATTCATCCATTATATCATTGAAATTATCTCCCAATTTCTTGATAAAGTCATTAATTTGATGGGTGATTGGTCGGTGCAGCTCCCAAACTACTTTACTAACTGTTGGAAAGAATTTCTCAAAGTAGAAAAACATGCATACAATAAGTGAACAAAACTTCAATGTATTTGCCGAGGTGTTCTTTTTTGGCTTCCTTATTGTGTTCAGGTTCTCAAACAAGTTCTTCAGTAATACTTCACATAAATCAACTTTCATTCCCTTTTTCACAATTTTATAGGCTAAGTCAACTGTGGCACATGGTACACTATTTTCCCTTGCAGATTGGAAGAAACAGTAACCAATTACTCTAATTGCAAACTTAAGTTTTGCATCAGTGACATTATTTAGTTTTAGTCCTCGGTAATCAAATTCTACTCCAGTTAAACTGATTAACTCTTTCTATGATATCATCTTCTGTGCTCGGGCATGATCATGGATAGGGTAACCGGTGATCAAATGAATGATTTCCTTAGTGATCTTGAATGGTTTCTCTTCTAGCCACATGAAATCATAATGAACTCTGCTCAAAACAAACTTAACCCACTGGGGTTTGAACACACGAGGGTAGGTTAGGGCTTCAGTCAATCCCTTGATTCTGATGTGTTCATACTTGCTATCCATTTTGCCATTGGTACATAGCTCTTTATATGTGTCACTAATCTCAACATGACCGAGTTCTTCAAAATGGTATTTGGTGAAGAATCTAACATCTTCGACTAACAAGACTCGATCCGGGATGAGTGAAAAAGTAGTTTTGTCATCCGGTTCAGAGGCGACTTTAGGAGTCAAAGTGTATTTTAGTGAGGGCTTCTCCACATTCTTGACAACTATGGGATCTTGGATCTTGGGTGCCATTTGTAAATTTCAGATAAAACTAGCAAACTATCCTTAGGGTTTGATGGTTTACAAACAGCAAACATTTCACACTCGACAGATAATAGCAATTTGATAAGATAGGTAAACTATTTTGACAATGCGATGAGATTTGATGTAAATACCTTGAAATTCGCTCTGAATGAAGTTTTGATCGCCTTGAATCGCTCTTCTCTGCTCTCTCAAAAAATTGGTGAATGAAAATGACCGCAAAAATGCTTTTAAATACACAAAATACCTTATCAGGCTCCATGCGGGTTAGGTCAAAACATTAAATGCACTTGGTTTATCTTTAACCGGTTTACTCTCTTTTTTTTGTTTTAACTGAGTAACCAAATTTCCTTCATTTACCGACTTGACAGGCTTCCTGTATACACCAACTTGATAGGTTTCTTGTAAAGTACTTTTGATAGAATTCCAAACTTACTAATGCATCATGACTATGCGGATTTTGAATTTAGTACATAATAGAATAGGAACTATTATGATTTTAACTTTCCAAGAATGCAGTCCCTTCATACCTTTTCTGATTAATTTGGAATAGGTGCACCTAACTTGGTAGGTAAGGTGCTTTCTTCATCTAACATGATTTCCTTCTTTTTCCAAATCATCTTGAATTTTTCTTTTATCTCTTCAATGTCTCTTCTAGGTTGATCTCTGCAATCTCTAGCTAAATGTCCAACTTTGTGACAATGAAAACATGCCATACTAGGATTTCTCCATGATCTTCGGTTGTTCATTCCAAATCTTATAAAACAGTTGGCACTTATATGTCCATATCTTCCACAACATTCACACCATATCCTTGTGTTGTAATCCCATGGTACTGCTGCATATTGTTGATAAGGATTTGTGTGAGTTCGGTAACCTCTAGTGTTTGCTCGGTGTGCAGACCACATGTAGTTCTTTTGCTTAAGCCAACACTTCTCAGTACTATGTCCATATTTATTGCAGTTTCTACAAAACCCTTTGAATTTTGCTTTTTGATAGTTGTTAATAGACTTTGTCCTACATTGATTAAATGTGTGACTATATTTATTGCAATTGTAACAATAATAATTGGACTTAGAGATATTCGGTTGCTTACCTTTTCTAATTTGACACATGTTGATAGTATGGCCTTGATTTCCACAGTAGTAGCAAATAGGCTTCTTCCTTTTGATGTTATTCTTGTTTACAGCTTGATTTGATGATTCTCCTCTCTCGGTAGTATGAATTCCTTTCTCGGTAGAGTCTTTTCCTTTGTAACTGAGTCCTGCATCTTTGTTGGGTCTTCTTGTATTCAGTTGCTCATCCAACATCTTTGACGCTTCATAACTCTTCTTTAGTGTTTCTTTGGATTTCTTCTCTGTTTCAAGTTCATTGGTCAATCTTGATACTTCAAGTTTCAATGCTTGATTCTCATCATTCTTCAGAATTGCTTCATGATGTGCATATCCTAGTTGATCTGTCATATTTTGTTGAATCCTAGTCAACCTTATGATTTCATCATTTTTAGTAGATACTAAGACTTCAAGTTGTTGATTCTCTCTTTGTAGATCTCTTGCTTTATCCTCAGTTGTCCTCAATGCATCTAGATTTTCAGTCATCTGTGTACTGAAATGTTCTTGTTCTCTTTTCATTGCTTTTAGTTGATCAGACAATGCTTTGTTCTTTTCTTTCAATACTCCAATCATTTCTTCAGTCTCTTCAGATATACTATTCTCAAATGATGTCTCAATTTGTTCCACTAACTCTTGAGAATCCTACAAGTCATCAGATAATCTTCTTCTTACTTTTAGATATTTTTGCATTTGCCTTTGCATGTCTACAATCACTTGATTAGCATGATCCAGCTCTTCTTACAGATATACAATCCTCTGAGATTGTTTATAGCCTTCCATTGATAAGATCTTTCTCTTTAGGTAGTTAAACCTTTTTTCAAGATTTAGGCTTTGATACCAATTGTTAGGTCCAATATGGAAAGCTAATGTACAGAGAGGGGAGGGGTGAATCAGTACTTCAAAACTTTTCTTGAATAATAACTTTACTGTTATGCATAAACAGAATAGTGCAGTAACATAAAATAAAGTTAAAGCGAATAGATAACAATCATACATGATTCACTCCATAACACATATATTTTGGTTACGCAAAAACTCTTGGTTAGAGAGAAAAACTATGGTGGGGATGGCACCCACAACTTTGCTACTACAATAATAAAGAATGCTCGGTTAGAGCTACATTTAGCTATTTATGATAGCTTACCCTGTTAGGAGTAACAAGATCTATTAGATCTACCTTGCTAAAGGATTTTCCAACACTTAAACTAAATACTGTACCTGGTTAGAGGCTTTACAATTTATAGACTTGATTAGATTCTTTTACCCTGTTAAAGGTATCTCTTACAACTTCAAAATATTACAATAAAATAATTACAAATATCTGCAACTTTACATCTAAAATGTTATAGCAGATTCTATGTGCTCAGAATAGATTACTTTGCTTATAGCATACCTCAGTAACCCATATAGTAACTCGGTAAACCCTTTTGTTTCCTCTGTTCTTTGATTGTTCTCTGAAAACCTTCTTGGTGACCTCTGTGTCTCTATAACAGTCTTCTTTCATGCATACATACACTTAACTCATGCTGTATAAATAGATCTCTTAAAACAGTGATCCAATTCATTGCTTCAATCTTACAAACAAGATTCCTCGAATGAATAACTAAACAAAATATTTCATTGGTTAGATTGATCTCGTAATCATACACAATCTTCTGGTGCAATTTCTAATGTAATAACGGTTAGATGTGCCTCGATCTTGTAACACGTTTTCATATGCATGTCTGGGTTCAATGAATCTGGTAACACGTTTCACTCGGTGTATATCAACTCGGTGTGTCATCTTTACTGCTCGGTAGTCATAAAAAGATACTCGGTAGACAACTCGATGTGTACTGCATTCTGTGACTGCTTTCTGCTGCAAACGACTAGACTATGCATACCGACTTTTCTGTGTATACCGACTGCATGATTCGATAGTGCTAACCAACTAGAATGTATAGTATGACTTTGAATATAAAAACTAATGGCAACTTTATAAGTAGTAACATATGAAATGCATATAGTCAAAATTTAATACATCATTACCATTCCATCATATAAATCAAAACATGACAAAAACTTATGAGTTCTAGGAATAAAAGGAGCTAATGTCTTAGCTCATCATGTCCCCCAACTTAGTGTCTTGTTGATCCTCTAGCAAGAGGAAAGTTTTTTATTTGGGCACTAACTCTTAAGTCACCAATAGTTCTCTGACCTGTGCCTCCTGAAGCCAAATTCCAATTAAATCCCTTCATCTTTTCTAGTTTGGCACATCTCGCTTCTTCTTTAGCTGCATCATAGGGTTTGTCTGAAATCTTGCATACCAACAATGGTCACATGAGGATAGGGGGCTGAAAGATCAAGGGTAGTCAGTCATTGTTTTTCATCCTTCCCAAATGGATGTATTTAGGGGCTCTCTGTATAACTGCATGAAAATTTTGTAGTGAATGAGGTTCACCCTATTTCAAGTCCTCTGGCAGATTATTCCAATGTTGAATTGGGTAGTCAATTGCAACTACACTTTCATTCTCAATCAAGTGTTCATATGCTTGGAAAATTTCATCCCTCATTGGTAATACCTAACTCCTTACATCTGGCCTTGCTAATAGCTTCTGCCAATCATAATAAAGAACCCTTCGGTATTTGGCTTCAGTCCTAAGTGGCAATGGACAATCAAATTCAAGATTCCTATATGCTTTGGCTTGAATTCCCATGCTAATTTCATTTTGCACCCATGACATTAATTCTTTTATGTGGATAGCCCCGATGTATAACAAGGATTCCACTCACTGTCAGAAGTCACAATATAGTTATGAAAGTAAAATTCACACAATAAATTTTTAACAGCTGCTGGAGAGGTCTGAGACTAGTGATTTCAAGCCACTGCATAATATCCCTTGTCATAACATTAATGGTTTCTCCCAAATCAATCAAAGCATTCTTTATCCGAGTGCCATTAATGACTATATTCACAATAGGGCTACCAGGATCAACATACTTAGGAATTGAAACTTTTCCTAGCATAATATATGTCAATTGACCCATTACAGACACTATTTGTGGATCTTTCTTCTTTCTGCCAAGCTTCTTTAGACATGCTTCCCTAAGTGCCTTACTATATATAGGGACATCCTTTATAGCTTGTAACAATGGGATTTTAACACATACATGTTTCTGTTGATCTATAATATCAAAAATTTGTTCCTGTTCTGGAAGAATCTCTTTTTCTTACAACCTCTGAGGAAATAGGGGTAGTTGTTGATTTTGAGGTATTGATACTGTTGGACTAGAGATTTATTGTTCTTTGGGTATTTCAGTTATAACTAGAGGGGATGGATTAGGCAAAGTTGTCCGAGATCTGAGGTGAATATCACTTATAGATAAAGAATAGGTTGGGTATTTATTAGGATCAGTTGAATAAACTTGTTGTTGTTGCCAAGATTTGCTATTAGGATTCGGCATTGGTTGAGTGGGCAACTATGTGGGTTTAGGTGGAACAGTAGTGGCTGCAGGGAGAGGCATTATTGCAGGTGGTTGTGGCTACTGCATAAGCTGCTGATATCCAGAAGACTAATTTGTCTATGGCTAACTCCCTCTCCATTGAGGTGCAGGTTGCCAATTTCCTTGAAATTGCTTCCATTGTCCCTGAGTTGGAGACCAATTTCCTTGTGGTTGCTGCCACTGTGGAGTTTGACTGGAAAAATGCTGCCCTTATCCTAGAGGACCATACCAATTTGGATAACTACCAAAATTATGAGAATATGGAGATTGCCATTGATTATTTGGTGCATAGGAATTTCCACTATAACCAGAAAAAGAAAGTGGACCAGGAGGCATACCTTGTCTTGGAAAATTTGGCCTTCTTTGAGCAACATAGAAAACTTGTTCATCGTCACCTTGTATTGTCTTGAATTCAGGAACTTCAAGATTTTCAACCATTTTACATTTGCAGTCTCTTTTCCTTTGTCTACAATGAGGGCAAAATTCTGCAAGAACTACATCAGCTTCCTCATGCTTCTTCTTAGCTGAGAGTGTGTCCAATTGAGTAGCCATATTATTTATGATATCCTCCTTGAAGTCCTTCAACAAATGATTAAGTTTCATTCTAGAAACTCCATTACCATATGTTGATGAAGAAACTCCTGGCTTGAAACACCTATTTTTCTTAGAAGTGGATCTAGAATACTTCTGAAAAATTTGTCCAATGTCATTCCATGTGGATTGTGTTATGTCATCTCCTCCCATAAGATCCAAAGCATCAGTGCATTCATCACTGATTCCTATCAAAAATATCAGCTTGAGAGAATCTTCATTTAGAGTGCTATGGTTGGACTTTTTGACACCGAATAGAAACCTCTCCAGATAATCTTCAAGGTTCTCATCTTCTTTTTGTGTCATTCTAAAAATATCAACCCATGGAGATCAATGCCACTAAAATAATCCTTATATTTTGTGAGAAACAATCATTTCATCTCATCCCATGCAGTGATTGTACTACTCCCTAGACTCATAAATGATCTTAAAGATGATTCTTTCAAAGTGGTAGGGAATATTTTGAGTCTATGGACATCTGTAGTATAATCAAAACTCCTATAGAGGACATCAAACTCAAACAAGAATGTGTCTGGGTCCTCTGTCACTAATCCATAGAATTTAGGAAGGGAAGAAGTTGGAATGTTCTTGAGATTAGCATTATCATGTTGATCTAAGATATGAAACTCAAATGTTGGTGCCAAAGGTGGTGGTGGATTATTGCCACCAGGAGGTGGATTTTCTTACATTGGGATTTTGGGAGAATTCACTAAATGAAGTTCTTCTTTTGGAGGTCCAAAGAGAAAATGAAGGCTATTCTCAAGAAATTCAAATTCAGGATGATTCAAATTTTCTGGGATTTGATTAGGATGACTGGGGATGAATCTACCTTGAGCATCTCTTCTTCGCCTATGCATGCAGGCTCATAGAAATTACTTAACGACCAGGTCTATCAAAAACAACTAAACTGAAAACTAAAAAGATAATAACCATAATAGGTTCTTAGTTTGACACCATCACCGACAACGATGCAAAAAATGTTCAGTCCAACAATAGGAATAATAACTATAGTTAAAGTCTCAACCTGAAGTTTGGACATTCACTCTGCGAAGTTACTATCTCCATAGCTGGAGTTCATTTGATTGTCAACCCAGGGATGCAATACTTGAAATGGGTCTGCACTATATATGCACTAAGTTCATGTGATAGCTACCTTGCATTATTGCAACAACTAAACTCTATGCTGGAAAAGTAAGCAAGAATCAAAACAACTGAATGGCTACAGGAAAATCTCCGCATTAACATAAATTTCACTCAAGAAATACTAACTAAGTCCAAAGTTGTCAAACAAGAATTATTCTATTTGCTTTGGCTGCAGGAACAGTTAATGGATTTGTTTCCAATGGCTGCAGGAATAGTCAATGCAAGGACGTCTATTGCAGCGAAAGAAGAAAAATAAATTTAACAAAGGCACAGGAACACTCACCAAGTGGGCCCCCTTGGATGAGTGCTTCCAACATTCCAAAATAACTCTAAATGCTCTGAATAACATATCTTTATTCATTATTTATCAAAAGTCGATACATTATTCAGAATGAAAAGAAACTCAAAACACTCTGTAACTTTATTTCTAAATCTTCTGATCTTTTTCCTTCTCTTTTCTTTCTAACCTCAGATAAGAGAAAAAGACACTTATTTAAAAGAAAACAATAACTTCCTACAATTAAGATCACGCCGATGAGAAGAGGCGGATAACACTCATGAAGGAGAATAGTCGGAGTTAAGCCACTAAAAATGTGGATCTAAACCAAACCACAACCAAAACATAGTATGGCAGTATTACAAGATTGATGCCCACTAGAGTCAGACATAAATGAGTCTTGCGCACCTACTTCTCCTCTATCGTTCCTTACACTCATTATCCTCTTTGCTGATTTGAACTTTTAGTCACCTCTTTGAGTATCTCAAACTACAATTGGCATGACGGGAGAACGTTCTCCGCGACATTTCATTTATTCCTGCAATTCAAAAGAGAGAACATACAAGCATACACATGTATTTATTAATCATAACATCTATTAATTTCACACATGATATCACCTATGAAAATCTATATGGCAACAAGAATGAATCACATGGCTGCAACAATAACTGTCAAAGACAAAACATGATTTAATGGGCTTAGTTAACATCTGAAATGCATATAGTCAAACTTTAATACATCGTTACCATCCCATTATATAAATCAAAACATGACAAAAAATTATGAGTTCTAGGAATAAAAGGAGATAATATCTCAGCTCATCATGTACAATGAAGCTTGTTAGAGCTTACCTGGTTAGGGGATTTTGTTGTTGTAGTGATTAGAAAACAAAAGGTGGTGTGATCTAGAAGTAGCACAACTTGCTTGAATAGATCCTTTTCTGAGCTTTCAAAACTTCATAACCAACATACTCTGCAATACCTTCAACACCTTAACACTTCTATCTTCAAATCAAATCATCATCCATCATATGTCATTATATAGACACTTAGATTTCATTTCGTCCCTAGAAATTATATCACAATTTCCTAGGTGTAGTGTATCTAGACAATCAAACATAGCTCATCACAAATTACCGCCAAAAATTGTCGATTAGGATAACTCATCACACAATCAATGAATATCGGTTGGAACATCAATACCAGTTGGAGTTAACCATATCAACATGTAAACCGATTGTCTTTCATTGCTCCTTTGATAATCTCTGCTAGATCTTCAGGTTGGTGTCGGGTCATTCCTATATTTACATATATATACCGGTTGTCTCCATTACCGGTTTGATACTCTCTTAAACAAAACTTCAAATACCGGTAGCAATATAATACAAATAAATTTGAAGTAACACTGGTAGAAAATGTGATCATATGCGTGTGTACATGTTCCATCAATGACAATATATGAAGTCATTCATTACAATCATCATCAAGCCAACATAACTATCACACTGTTGGAAATGTGCCTCTAATTCACTTGACCTCTGTTTGTACTCATTGGGTTAACTCTTGCCGATGTATCCTCTTTCATCGGAGCTCGGAGAAGTAGGTTTGACATTATCCCGATGACTCGATAAAGTTGACTTTGGTCATCAGGATAACTTTGGCTATCGGGAAGACTGCATTAGAGTTGTGCCGATGACCTGATGGAGCTATCTTAGACGGTCTGGGTTGTCATCGGCTATCAGATGTTTCTATTGGAAGTTATGTCGATACCCGATGAACCTACCTTAGGTGCTATGGGTTGATATCGGCAATCAGGTCGACATGATGAAGGCTACGTCGAAGTCCCAATGAGTCCGCCCTGTTTTGTCTCGGAGTGCTTCGCTTATTGGGATAGCAGTTTTGGGCATGTGCCAATGACCCGATGAGACCACCTTAGGTTATTGAGATAACAATGTAGATCAGGGTAATCGTTTCATGTGTTTTGTCGATGACCCGATGGACTTACCTTTGGCAATTGGCTCTACTGGTTGAATGCTATGGCGATGACCCAATGGAGTCGCCTTCGGCGATCTGGTATCATCATGTGATCAACTCTATCATTTGAATGCTATACCAATGGCTGATGGAGTAGAGACTGACTGTAGATGTGAGATCGAACTGAGATCCAAAAAGGTGAACACTTGGACACTAAGGATGAGATTGTCGGTGTATATGAATACGAACCGACCCGACTCCCTGATGCATGTGGGATAATTGGTTTTCCATGATTGCAGACTGATAGGGATAGTTTGACTTCCCAACCGTCTCACGTAGGTGTAACAGTCGACTAGTTTGGTATCAGAAGCCAAATGTGAACCGAATGTATGGTTACGAGTTATGGTAGCTATTGAGCGATCTGTAATAGTTGTGTGATCTGAGCATTGTATGTCACATCTGGAATAATTGATTGAAAGAGTGAAAGGAAGTCTGCAGACTGAGCTTTATTGTATTTGACATATTGATAATAAAGTTATTTTTTTGTTGGTGGTGGGTTTTTCTTCTGAAAGGGTTTTCCCACGTTAACTTTGTGTGTTATATCTCTATGTTGTTTAATTGTGTATGCTCATGCTTGTGCCATATTCTGTAAATGTTGAAATTTTGTAAAAATTAGTCTGTTTTCTCCTGCAAATTGACATCAGGGAAGCAAATTTTCGCACTTGCTTTCCTTGCAAGTGGTATCAGAGCTTGGCTCATTTTGTTATCCTTGTTGGGTAGGGTTGGTTTTTTGTGTCAATTTTGTTTCAGTGGGAGTCTTGCAGAGTGTCTACTTGTTTGTTTTATAGGTTAAGATGGCGAGCACCTCAGGGCGCATAGACATGGAGAAGTTTAATGGCTCCAGTTTTGGACTATGGAAATTCAAGATCTTTGGATTGCTATGACTACACAGAAACCTACAGGCATGAAGCAAGAAGATTGGGATTCAGTCGACCAAAAGGCAAGGGGTCTAATCAAGCTATGTCTTGCCGATTTTGTTCTGTTAAATGTCCATGAGGAGAAGACTGCATATCTTCTCTGGAATAAGTTGGGAGATATTTATCAGGGCAAATCCTTGGTGAATAAACTTTTCTTGAGGAAGAAGTTGTACTCTCTAAAGATAGATGTAGGAACACCATTGGCAAACCACTTGAATGAATTCAACATGGTTCTTGCACAATTAACTTCTCTTAGTGTGGCCATTCAGGAAGAAGAACGTTGCATGATGTTGTTGTGTTCATTGCCTGACTCTTGGGATCACTTAGTGATGGCTATCAATAGTACTACGACCCAATTCAAGATGGATACTGTGGTTAATACTCTTTTGTCAGAAGAAATGAGAAAGAAGTCTTCTGAGATGATAAAAGATGCACTCTCTATTCGAGGCAAATCGAAGGACAAAGACAAGAAGAAAGGAAAGAAGTCCAAGTCTCAAGAGAGATTTAAATCCCCAAGCAAGAAGTCAGAGAGGAAGTGTTGGAACTGTGGGCAGAAAGGGCATATCCGAAAGGATTGCAAGGAGGATAAGAAGAAGAAGAAGTATTCTGACACTGAATCTTCTCAGAGTGATGCAGATGCATTTGTATCAGCCCTGGCAGTACCTACCTTAGATGACACCTAGTTAGTAGATTTTGGCACATCTTTTCACATGACCTCCACAAGGAGTGGTTCTCAAAGTATGAATCGTATGCTGGTGGAAAGGTATATTTGGCTAGTCATTCTATGTTGGAGATTTTAGGGAGAGGCATAATTAAAATTCAATTCCTAGATGGTAGAGTGAAGGGGATCAATGGAGTTCGTCATATACTAGGTTTGGCAAGAAACCTTCTCTTTGTAAGTAAACTTAATGATGCTGGAGTACAAGTTACATTTGTATCTGGTGGTTGCAAGATGACTAGGGGTTCCATTGTATTGGCAAAGGGTGATCACACTGGTACACTATATAAGTTAAATGTTGAACCTATATGTTGTAATGTAACTTCTGAAAAGTTTGTTAAGACAACTGTAATGATGCATAATGCTAATTCATTGGAAGCTAAACTTCCTATTGAGAAAACAATGCTCTGGCATAGTAGGTTAGGCCACATAGGTGAAAAAGGTTTAAGAGCCTTGAAGAATAAGAATCTGGTTGAAGGTCTAGATGATTGTAGTTTTGAGTTCGATTTCTGCGAATACTGCATATATGGAAAACATAACCTTCTTTAGTTTTATTCCAGTTCTCATAAATCTTCTGACATTCTGGATTATGTTCACTCTGATGTGTTTGGTCCAGTGGATGTTCCATTTCTGTCTAAGTCTAATTACTATGTATCTTTTGTAGATGATTATTCAAGAAGGGCATTTGTGTATTTTCTTAAAAGTAAATCAGAAGTGTTTAGTCGGTTTAAGGAATTTAAGAACCTTGTTGAAAATTAGACTAGGAGAAGGATTAAATGTTTAAGAACAGACAATGGTGGTGATTATTGTAGTGTAGATTTTGACAAGTATTGTGTTGATCATGGAATTAAGAGACATAAGACCATACCTTACACTCCACAACAAAATGGAGTCACTGAAAGGTTAAATCAGTCTCTAATGGAGAAAGCAAGAAGCTTGTTGAGCGGAGATGGGCTAGAACAAAAATTTTGGGCTGAAGCAATTGCTACAACGTGTTACCTACTGAATCATTCTCCTACTTCAGCATTAGTTGAAAAAACACCTATGGAAGCATGGTCTAGTAAGAAACCTTCCTTAAGACACCTTCGTGTTTTTGGTGCAGAGGCATATGCTCATGTGCCTAATGTGAATAGATCTAAGCTAGATAACAAAGCAATGAAATGTATCTTCATTGGCTATGAAGTTGGTGTGAAAGGATACAAACTTTGGAATCTAGTAACTGGTAAGGTTGTGTACAACAAAAGTGTGATTTTTCATGAGCTAAAGCCTATGTCACTAGACCATAATATAGAAAAGAGAGGAGAAGCTAAGGTTGAAATTCCTCCAACCAAAGAAGAATCTCCAAAGATACCTGAAGATGAGGAGAGTTCAAGCAGTTCAAGTAGTTCTGAAGAAGAACATGATGATGGGCCTCCTGTTGAACCTCAAGAAGCCTCAACACCAGAGTTGAGAAGATCTACTCGAGAGAGGCGGCAACCTAATAGGTATACACCTAATAAGTATAGTCACTCTATGTTGAATGTTAATTGTGCTTATGCTTTACTTGCAGATACTGATGAGCCTAGGACTATAAAAGAAGCAATTGAAATGTATGATTCAGATTCCTGGTTGGAAGCCATGAATGATGAAATGTCATCATTGGATAAAAATGGAACTTGGGATTTGGTGTCATTACCTAAAGGCAGAAAGCCTATAGGCTGCAAGTGGGTGTTCAAAAAGAAGTATGGTCCAGATGGCAGCATTGACAAGTACAAAGCAAGGCTGGTTGCAAAGGGGCATTTGTAAAAAGAAGGTATTGACTATGGGGAAATATTCTCTCTTGTAGCTAAGATGACATCTATCAGATTTCTCTTATCACTTGCAGCAACATATGATTGGGAGATTGAGCAGATGGATGTGAAGACATCATTTCTTCATGGTGATCTTGAAGAAGAAATTTATATGTCCCAGCCTGAGCACTTTGTGAAAAAAGGTAAAGAACATCTGGTATGCAAACTCAAGAAGTCTCTATATGGTTTGAAACAGTCTCCCAGAATGTGGTATCAGAAGTATGATAAATTTATTTTGTCCTTGGGATTTGTGAGATCAAAGGTTGATCATTGTGTTTACTAAAAAAATGATGGTGTTAGGATTCTTATCATAGCTTT
This sequence comes from Cryptomeria japonica, assembly GCF_030272615.1. NCBI lineage: Eukaryota > Viridiplantae > Streptophyta > Pinopsida > Cupressales > Cupressaceae > Cryptomeria > Cryptomeria japonica. The sequence goes on from NC_081411.1 coordinate 400,786,727, forward strand.
GTATGTAGATGATATGTTGTTCATAGGAAACACAAAAGGTATGATCTTAGATTTAAAATCTTAGCTTTCTATGAAATTTGAAATGAAGGACTTAGGACCAGCAAATTACATTCTGGGAATGGAGATCAAAAGGGATAGATCTAAGAGGAAACTTTGGCTCGGCCAGAGAAAGTATATAACCAATGTTCTTGACAGGTTTCAGATGTCTGACTGTAAACCACAGGTTGTTCCCATCTTGCAGGGAACTAAGTTGTTTGTGCTTGACAGTCCAAAATCTCCAAAAGAGATTGAAGACATGAAAAGTGTAACTTATGCAAGTGTTATAGGTATTCTGATGTATGCTATGGTCTGTACAAGACCAGACATTGCCCAACCAGTGGGAGTACTTAGTAGGCTTATGTCGAATCTAGGGAAACCGCACTGGGATGATGTAAAGAGAGTGTTTAGATACCTGAAGGGTACTTCAGAATTTGCATTGTGTTATCATGGTAATCTGAAGGATTCAAAGAGAACTCTCAACATTTGTGGTTATACGGATTCTGATTGGGTAGGGGATATTAACAGTAGGAGATCCACTAGTGGATATGTTTTTGTCCTGAATGGTGGAGCAATTAGTTGGATGAGCAAGTGGCAAGTTGTAGTCGCTTTGTCCACTATAGAGGCAAAAAACATGGCAGCCACACATGCTTGTAAAGAAGTAGTTTGGCTTAGATGTTTAAGGTCAGATATTGGTTTTGATGTAGGGCAGGTTGAAATCTGGAGTGACAGTCAGAGTGCCATATGTTTGGAAAAGAATCCTACTTTCCATTCTAGATCAAAACATGTTGATGTTTAGTATCACTTCGTTCGTGACATGGTGGAAGATAGAAATTTTTATCTTAACAAGGTAGACACTCTAGAAAATGTTGCAGATGCCTTGATGAAATTGGTGAGCATGGACAAGTTTAGGTGGTGTTCAAATTATATGGGTCTTGATACCCATGTTCCTCAGTAACATCTGAAATGGTAATCGGTCCAGTGAATTCCTCGTCAAGTGGGAGTTTGTTGGAAATGTGCCTCTAATTCACTTGACCTCTATTCATACTAATCAGGTTAACTCTTGCTGATGTATCCTCTTTCATCGAAGCTTAGAGAAGCAGGTTTGACGTTATCTCAATGACTCGACAAAGTTGACTTCGGTCATCAGGATAACTTTGGCTATCGGGAAGATTGCATCAGAGTTGTGTCGATGATGTGATGGAGCTATCTTAGGTGGTCTGGGTTGTCATCGGCTATCAGATGTTCCTATTGTAAGTTATGTCAATACCTGATGAACCTACCTTAGGTGCTCTGGGTTGATATCGGCAATCGGGTCGATGTGGTGAAGGCTAAGCCAAAGTCCTGATGAGTCTGTCCTATTTTGTCTCGGAGTGCTTCGCTTATCGAGATAGCAGTTTTGGGCATGTGCCAATGACCCGATGAGACCACCTTAGGTTATCGGGATAACAATGTAGATCGGGGTAATCATTTCATGTGTTTTTCCAATGACCCAATGGAGTCACTTTCGGTGATTAGGTATCATCGGGTGACTGGATCTACTAGTTAAACGCTATGCCGATGACCCAATGGAGTCACCTTCGGCGATTGGGTATCATCGGGCGATCAACTCTACCAGTTGAGTGCTATACCGATGGTTGATGGAGTAGAGACCGATTGCGGATGTGAGATCGAATTGAGATCCAAAAAGGTGAACACTCAGACACTAAGGATGAGATTGTTGGTGTATATGAATACGAACTGACCCGACTCCCTGATGCATGTGGGATAATTGGTTTTCCATTATTGCAAACTGACAGGGACAGTTTGACTTCCCAACTGTCTCGCACAGATGTAATGGTCAACCAGTTTGGTATTAGAAGCCAAATGTGAACCGAATGTATGGTTATGAGTTACGATAGCTATTGAATGATCTGTAATAGTTGTGTGATCCAAGCGTTGTATGTCACATTTGGAATGAGTAATTGACAGAGTGAAAGGAAGTCTGCAAATTGAGCTTTATTGTATTTGACATACTGATAATAAAGTTATTTTTCTGTTACTGGTGGGTTTTTCTCCTGAAAGGGTTTTCCCATGTTAACTCTGTGTGTTCTATCTTTATGTTGTTTAATTGTGTATTCTCATGCTTGTGCCATATTCTATAAATATTGAAATTTTGTAAACACTAGTCTATTTTCCCCTGCAAATTGACATTAGGGAAGTGAATTTCTGCACTTGCTTTCCTTACACACACATGTAAAGTGAGGATACAAATATTTCTTTGGCCTAATGGATTATTGTCTATTTTTAATGAGCAACAACCTACCTTCACCAAGGAATATGATATATTTTTACATAGGAACAAATATGATGAGTGAATGGGCTTGATTGCTACGCATGTTTTAGATTCCTTTTTCTTCCATACTGAGGGTTTCACTACACCTAAATAGGTATGAGATAAGTATAATGATCTATTTAGTTTAACTAGTGATGTTAGAGCTTTACAAATATACACAGAATCAACATCTCTTTCTATTGATTCATTTCCCACTATTGAGGACTAGTTGGTTAAGTACAAGTCTTTGTGTTCTCAATTAGCGGGTTTTGGGAAACATAAAACTGATAATGAATGCATATTATTGATTTTGTAAAAATTGACTAGTGCCTTTTGATATTTTCCAATTCCTTTTATTCCACTATGGATGGGCTGGGTACTAGATTTGTCATGTCATCATTTGAGGCATTTTGTGAGGTTGACTAGAGAACAATCAAAAGGTCATAAATATGATGTCACTCCTTGGTCTCAAGAATTGATAGCTACTCCACCTAAGGGAAAATGAAAGAAAAAGAATATGAAGGAACATAAAAAATCCACTAAGAGGGGGGGGGTGAATCAATGGACATAAAAAATTGGCTTTCAAAACTTTAAAAATACCTAGGGTCTACTACCCTAATCCAACCTCACAGTAAAAATGTCTTGATTACAAGTCTATGGGTACCAACCCAAAGGAACACCTATCCTTGATTTTATGGGCACCAATCAAAAGGAGCTACAAACCCTATTCTAAGCACCAACTCAAATGAGATACGATGAGGATTAATTTCAGTTACAATTAAAGTACCTTATTACAAATGATATTTTGTAACTCTCTGTATTATTTTGTACTTGAGCTTATAGTTGTGTTCTCTACCTCTGCTACTTAAAACTCTTTTTCTCTTCTTTGCACTACCTTCGGATATTGTCTCTCTATGTCTTCATACACATACACACTCCCCTCAGCTATTATTCCTCACACTATTAACCTCTCATTTTTTTTTTCATTCATCATAATAATACTCTCTCTTTTTGCTCAAGAAACTCCTGCCATACTTCAGTAATTTATCTTCTTAGGCCTCAAAAAAATTGATCTTCCACCTGCCTTACAAAATAGTAGCCACCAACATTAAATGCATCCTTTCCTTCTTTTGTTTCAAATTTGTGCATTCAGATTCCGTTAGACATCCAACTACCATTTTTAGTAGTTTCAATTGTAAATATGTCATTTAGATAATTATTCAATACTGCATTTTGCGGCTATAGTGTCATAAAATTGCAACCCTTACAATTGTTGATCACATTAGGGTCCTCACACACTCGATTCAAATCCCTAAGCTAATCAGAGACCAGAGACTTGCTCGACGCCTGAGAACCACATCTTCCTTGCCCTCTATAGTGCCTAAACTGCATCCTGTCCTACAAAAAAGGGGCAGGAAAGGGGTGTGGTGCCCCAATCCCCTACCCCATTTTGGGGTAGGACCCTTTTCAAATGTTCTTTGGAGGTTTCACATTGAGTGAGAAAACTCCCCCAATGTCGGCCTGCGATGGAAAATCAATCAATTAAACCTAATTGACGAGTATATAAGTTGCATTTGTCCTCTCATTTGCAAAAATTCAAGAAGTTGGATAAGTTGGATGAGTGGGAAGTTTACATGAGATCAAGCATTCAAGTATTCCTTTCTAGCATTGAGTATTCTCAAGTCTCCCTTCAAGGCTAGGTGTTGCATTCAAGTCAAGGATTCAACCATTAAAGAGGAGATTCATTCCAACAACCAATTCCACACAAGAAAATCTACCTACATTCGATTGGCAACCTCCCTTGAGGTGACTTACATTTTAGTCTTTCATTTACATTTACTTGCAAGTACTCCCCTTCATCATTTGGTTAATTCCAAAACTGGGGTTTGACCTGAAGGCAAACCCCCAATCCCAACACCTTTCCCTCTCTTTTCTATGTGTACATAGCAGGTTCGCAGTTGTACTTTCAGATTTGGGCTCCATTTGTAGAGGAAGAAAAACCCTTTTCGTTTCGTGGGTTTTTCGGAGGACCATGTACATTCCTGCCATGGTCCGGCCAACTTTTTCCCAAATTCACAGGGCGACTTCGTTTCAATAGATTATTGCCAAATCCAGGTGCACAGCTTCATCATATTCTTCTATCTTGAGTTATAATCATATCTTTGCCACTTTTACACTTGATCATAAGTACACAATTCAATCAACTCAAATCTCAATCTCAGAAGACAAGATTCACTTACCATCACTCAGAATTCAATCTCTTTCTCTAGAGGTTGAATATAGTGCATTTCCCCCCCCTCTTCCAATGTAATCTGGAAAATGTATTTGAAGAGAAATCCGAAGTGAAACTTTTATCTCTCCTCAGAGGGAAGAAAAGATTTCTTCTTGATATCTCCATCATTCACCTTTTTCCAACATCACATTTTGGTGAACCCGACGTCTTACATGCCTTATTCTGAAAAATTATTGCATATTTTTCATTTGCAAGTTAATTTTTTTGCAAACTTAGTGGTTAATCCATTCAAAACCCTAGTTTTTAAAATTGAAATTGAACTTGTGTTTTGCAAAAAATGCTTGTTATTGTCTTAGATCTAAAAAATTGCTTTGTTTGTCAAATTCAATTTCTTCATTGCCTTGTTCAATTTGCAAATCAAATTCACAAAATTAAGAGGTTAATTGTCCAAACTCTAATTTTTAAAAATCATCTTGAAATTGTGCAAAAATTGACTTTCCATTTAATTTTTTAGATTTGTGACTGTTTTCAGACTAATCTTCTGTCCTACAATTCAAATTTTCAATTTCCCTCCTTTTTCAAAATTCAAAATTTTAAAAATTAAGTGGTTAGGTCATAAAACCCTAATTTTCAAATTTCATTGGATTTTGTGTAAATTTCAATCAATTTTCTTTAAAATTCAGATTTCTAAACATTTTTCAAGGTGTCCCTATCCATTAGGTGTGACCCTTTTCAAATTTGCAATTCAATTCCTCTTTTTTTACAAAACCCTAATAAGGTCTTATTTTCATATTTGAACATTCATTTTGCCTATCTCGAAATCGTAAAATTCGCCAATTTTGGGGGGTTAGCTTTAAAATCATCATAATACTCATCCCTAAAAATTTCAAAAAAAGTTGGTCAGACCGTGTGCGTTCCCGCCACAGTCCTCGACTTTTTTTTTTAATTTTCGGGAGATTGTTATGTCTATATTTAGTAGTCTAAATTCAAAAGATTTGCTAGTTTTGTTGATTTTTTATCCCTCTAACATCGAAAATATCTCCAAAATTCAACATTTTTAATTTCAAGAAATTTTTTAAAATTAAGAGGTTAATTATTGTCGTGCTCTATGAAGTGTACCTATATCTGCAAACACAATGCACTCAATAAATTATTACAAGCAATGGTTAGTAAATTGAAACAATGAAAGACAAAACCATAACTAATCGACTTATTGCCTCCTAGTAAATGCAAGTATGAATTTTGCTCTCAGATCTGATTAGGCAAATTCCAGTGACCTGACTACATCTAGATGGAGGATTTGAATGATTAAGATGCATAGCAAGAATAGCATGATTAAGCTATATGAATGATTGATTATCCTAGCATGATTAAGCTAAGATTTAAGCCAAAATTGAGCATGATACCATTGCTAAAATGGATAAACTATAAGCTAGATGCCTATAATAACAATGCAAATGATGAATCAAAATGATATGAATTTTGGGACATGAAATGGGGACCCATATTGCTCCAAAATGAGGTCTATTTATAGGATTTCCAAGGCTAGAGGTGAGTTGGCAAGAATCAATGGTCAAGATTGATCTGAAGATATCAATAGTTAAATTGGAGGAGGTTGGCAAAGGGGGTTGGATTAAAGGGGAACCTTTGTCATCTCTATGTTGACAAGTGTCAAGAGGCTTCTAGAAGAGGTTGGATGAAAGGGAACACTTAGTGACAAGTGTCACAAGGTTCTAGAAGATGTTAGATGAAAGGGGACATGGTGGTAGTTAGAATGGGTTAGGTTTAGGAATGGTTAGGTTTAGGAGTGGTAGAAGTTAGGAGAATTTGAATTTAGAAATTCAAATAATAGGAAAATGGCTAATTAATTTCAACAACTCATTGATTTGATGGAGGGAATTAATTAATTAAAGGGGTTGAAATGAACCTATTTAATAAATCCTTAGATTTATTAATAAGTAGATGAAAAGGAAAATTTAATCAAATTGCTTAGTGAATTTAATTAAATTGGGGAGGAGGATTAATTAAATAATTGCTTATTCAATTAATTATCTTCAGACCATTTTTAGGTGTATACATTTTGCCCCTCTTTGAAGTGAGGTGTGATGACACGTTGATTCAAAGAATAATCTCATTTTGATGCTGATATTACTTTGATAGGATGCCCCAGCTCTTGATTGCTAATTCTGGTATGATGATGCCCCCTCGAGAGATCAATTGAGATAATTGATCTTTGGAGTTTTGCAACATTGATATCTCGATAGATTTGATTTGATTTCTACAACTGTTGTTTGATGAAAATGCGAGTTCTTTGATTAGCTTGATTGCCTAGATCGATAAGATTGAAAAATCTTGATTGATTAGATTCAGTCTAGTTTCAGGAAGGATTAATCTTGTATAAGAGATGATCATAATGTCTGGTTTCAGGAAGGATTCATCCTGTATAAGACATGATCAGAGTGTCTGGTTTCAGGAAGGATACATCCTGTATAAGACATGAATTAGAATCAGATCGTCTAGTTTTAGGAAGTATTCATCCTGTATAAGACATGATAGATTGATTAGGTTTGATTGATTGATTTGATTTGATAAGGTTGATAGATAAAGAACTGACAATTTGTTGATATCAAGTTGCAGAAATATTTGGATATTATGATTGTTGATTCTGTTGAGGGAGATAGCATAAGATTTTTGTTGGGTTGAAAATATCATGAGAGAGATGAGTCATCTGTCTGATTGTGTATACACTTGTGATGATATCTTGATGATTCCTGTGATAGATTTAACCTTGGATAAAAGGAGTTTGTATAATCCCATGAAAGAATGAAATACAAGCTAAAATGCAAATCAAATGCAATGGATGCAAAATATGACCGGACCAGTCACTGGATTATTTTGTGTTTTTGTCATCATTGAGCTTTTGAAATGTGGAAAGTGAGTGCAAACATCGATGGTATGATAACTTGAGCACTTCTTTCCTGAATTTTGATATAGCAAGTTAACACAAGCATCGAGGTATAATTGAACTGAGATGACCTGAGTGTTGCTTGCATAAAACAGGCAGTATTAATCACTTCAATACGCAAATCGGAAATATCTTCAATGATACTTCGATGATCATGTCCTGAGACAAATTTGCACATATTTATGATTAATTTTCAAATAGCAGACAAGAAAAATATCATGTTTCTTCCTTGTTCCTCTAGCCAATGACATCTTGGAGTCACTCAAAAATCATGATAGTGAAAATCAATGTAGAAAAATTGAACAATCATGTTAAAATCATTATTCAAAAGACATTATCCACTGAAAAGTGCTGATTTTGTGATAGCTTGATAGTTGATAGTTTGATCTCGTGTTCAATGTTGGATGTGTCTCAATTTTCGCTTGATAAGAGTTGTCTAACTGTTTGTTCTACCTGTTTGATTAAGCTCAAAATGATCAAGAGTTTTTTCCCCAGCTAGGTGTAGGATTTTGCCCCAAGCCTAGAAACAAAGTCATAATGATATATCCAATGATCCAAACCATGATGAGAGAGCAGTTGTGATGCTTGTGTATGTACAAAGCTTCATGATGGACAACGTTGATGGAAAATGCATGGATGCAAGCGAAAAATGCATGAACTAATAGACAGAAGAGCTAGCCGATAGATAGCACCTGTTTGCAAGGTTTTCACCATCTATTTTTATTGCACTTTTTCTGATATTTGATTTTTTTTCTTTTTTTTCTCTTTTTCACTTTTTAGGATTTTTCTGATTTTTCACTGTTTTTGATTTTTCTGATTTTTCAGACATAGAATTTCTTTAGGTGCATGCTATCGATAGGTTCTTCTAGTTGATCTTCATCCTATGTTGATAGCTGATATGCTTCTGATCCAAATACTGTTGTGACCACAAATGGACCTAACTAGTTTGGTTCAAATTTGCCTTTCTTTTCTCGATCTGCCTGGTTGCGTGGATTTTCTTTTAGCACTAATTCTCCCACTTGAAAGACTCGTGGTTTGACCTTATGATTATAGCTCTGGCACATTCTTTGCTGATATACCTTTAGATGATCAAAGGTTTTTTGTCTTCGTTCATGGATCAGTTCTAACTGTTGTAGTCTAGATAGTCTTTGTTCTTCATCTGGGATGAGACCTTTTAGTGATACACGTAGAGAGGGTATCTCTACTTCGATTGGCAATATGGCTTTTGATCCATATACAAGAGAGAAAGGTGTGGCACCTGTTGGTGTGCAGATACTGGTGCGGTAGGCCCAGAGGGCAGGGTTTTGTTAAATATGCCAATCTTTCCGAGCATCGTTCACTATCTTTTTGAGGATTTTAAGGATAGTTTTGTTAGATGCTTTTGTCTACCCATTTCCTTGTGGATAATATGGTGTTGAGAATCTGTGTTGGATTTTGAACTTCTCACATAGCTCTTGTACATCCTGATTCTTGAATGGTTGCCCATTATCAGTGATAATGGTCATTGGTATCCCATAGAGACATATGATATAGTTCAAGATAAATGCAGCAATTTGTTTTCATGTGATATTGATAAGAGGTACCTCTTCAATCCACTTTGTAAAATATTCAATAGCTACAAGAATGAATTTGTGTCCATTAGATGAAGAAGGATTTATCTTTCCTACCAGATCAAGTCCCCATTGACAAAAAGGACAAGATGTTGCTAAAGCATGTAGTTCTTGTGCTGGTGCATGAATCAAGTTCCCATGGATTTGACATTGTTTGCAGGTTCTTGCTATTTTAAAGAATCTCATTCCATAGTCAGCGAATAATAGCCCAAGTGTATGAGTTTTTTCAAAAGGGTAAGACCACTTGAATGAGTGCCACAAATGTCGTTATGGACTTCATTTAAGGCCTTCTCAGATTCTTCTTGTTCAAGGCATCTTAAGAGAGTACTGTCTAAACCTCATTTATACAGGGTATCCACAATGAGAGTAAAATGAGAGAATTGGCGAATAAAATTTCTTGTTTGATTTTTTGATAAGTCGGGAGGTAAGATATTGTCTTTCAGGTATGTGTAGGTTTGGCCATAGTGGGAGGAATCATGTCCAATAAGTTGACAAATGGTTTGGGAATCAGGACAATTAAAGGCGGGATGAAACAACTCTTCAACCAGGAATTCATAATGTTGTTGATTTTCTTGTGTCTGTAGGAGAGAAGCAAGTGTAGCCATGGTGTCTGCTGCTTTGTTGTCATTTCTTGGAAGTTGTTCAAAAGTTATTTTGACAAAGTACTTATTGATATCATCCACCATCTTTTTGTAAGGCATGAGTTTGTCATCTTTTGTTTGATAGTCATCATTGATTTGATTAATGACGAGCTGAGAGTCTCTGAAGACTTGAAGTTGTGTTATATTCCTTTCTACAGTCATTCTGATAAATAGAATGCTTGCTCTTGATTTATGTTGTGTTCTTCTATTGATGCTTGCTCTTGATCCATGTTGTGTTCCATTATTGATGTTTGCTCCTGATCCATGTTGTGTTTCATTATTGATGTTTGCTCCTGATCCATGATGTGTTCCTTTATTGATGTTTTCTCCTGGACTAATATTCGGGTGATGTATTGTAAGATATGGATCAAACCTTGAAATGTCTGTATATGACAAGGTAAAATTGATTTGCCATCTTTTGAAGGATTTCAAATATTTTTGCCTTGCTAGTTCGGGTAGAGAGATTGCTGCTAGATGTAGATCAGTCTTATCAATGATAGTTGTCTTTATTAGTTCTATTAGGATATATGACTTCTCTTGATAGTACACAGGTAAGGTGTTAAATCTCCCATCTTCTGGCGCCTCAAGGAGGTTTTCACTATTAGATGCATCCTTTATTTTTACTTTTTCTTGGTCTAATGTTGCCAATAAATGGTTTTCAGCATTAGACCTAATAATGTTTTCTTGATTTTCAATTTTGCGACTAGGAGATTTGACATCCATTTGACTTGAAGATACGTTAGCAGAATCCCTGGTGAAAGTTGTTGTGGGTTTTATTTCATCAAGATATAAGGATATGGCATGGCCATTTGGAAAGGTATCAATAGTAGTATGTCCTTCATTTTCCCAGTCCATAGGTTCAGGATAGCTTAAGGATAAATGATCTTCAGGTAGAATAGTTTCAAAGATATTAGGGGTCATGATAGAGATGTCAAGGCTTTCAGTATGTATGTTGATGTCTAGAATGATACTCTCATCAGAATGACCTCGTATAAGAAAATCCTGATCGTCCTCGGTTAAGTCCATGTCAGTCGAATGTGATTTTGATTCAAGTAGGCTAGTTCCTAATGTTTGTTTTGCATATGTGTGAACTACATCGACTACTATATCTACTTCATCTTCTCTTTCAATTTGAAGTTGCCCTTGCTTGTTTCTCCATGATATCAAATACTCTTTGATCCCTTGATCTTTTAGCTTCATTTGTTCTTCCATGCTTGACAAAATTGATGCAAATGATTGTTCCTTGGATTGTGTGCTTGAAGATGCTACCTCTTTGTTATTTGGAACAATGACCTCTTGAGCTGATTTCAGATTATTACAGCACTGCAATGGATTTGAGTTTGCTGATATTGTGATTTCCTGTCCATTGTCTAGAAATTTTAAGCACTGATGACATGTTGATATAATATCTTGTATGTCCTAAATCCATGGTTTTCCCAAGAGTATGTTGTATGGTAGGTCCAAGTCTAAAACTTGGCATGCTGTGTCCTTTTGCAAGGGTCCCACTATGATGGGTAATATCACCATTCCTTTAGATGAATGTTCTTCTTCATTATGTGCTTTGAATGTGATCTTTTTTGGGGGATCAACTGCATCTTTTGAATAGCCTAGAGCACAGACAAGATTCATAGAGCAAATGTTCAAGCTAGCTCCCCCATCTATCAGGACACGTTTAACAAGCGTTCTATAAATGAGGACTTCAATTTGTAAGGAAGCGCTATGGGGATTTTGCAAGGAATTAATGCTTGGATATGAAGGAGATGAGCTTTGAATAGGATCCTCTAAAATAGGTTTGATGGGTGATGATGCTATGGAAGGTTCTTGCAAGCTTTCAGGAGGTGTAGGAATAGATGCCTTTGGAGCGTCAATTTGCTTATGGATGGATGGATCATTGTTAGACATGGGCGCACGATTTTGATCTTCTTTAGCCAAATCCTTTAGGGATCTCTTTAAGAGGTGCATAAAAGAGCCACCTTTCTTTTGAGATGTATTTAAATCCTTGTGAGGTTTTAACATAGCTGGATTTTGATTTTGAACTTGTTTGATTGCTCTGATATGTTGATTTGTCATGTTTTCTTGTCTTTTGCTTTGGTATGTCATGTTGATATGATTTTCAGCTATTTCAAATGTTCCTGTTTCCATTTCAGGGATTTGATTGTCTAAAAGTTGTTTTGGGTAAGTGATCAATAGTCAATTTCAAGGCAATAGCGTGATAAGACACTAAAAAGATGGTTCAAGTGTTTAAAAGTTTGCAAGTTTTTCGATCTTTAGTTTAGGAGTGCAATGGTGATGATTCGATAAGAACCAAGTCCAGTAGGAATGATCTATCCTATGATGTGGGACAAAGTTATCCTGACCAAATGTTTCTGTTTCATGATAAAGGATGATTGATCCTGATGAGAAACTATGTTTGAGTGATCAGTTTACCAAAGAGAGTGATAATGCACTTTGAGATGTTTAGATCTTGAACTTGTTGGGGGTAATCACTTTGAAAATCTTAAGGTGTTTATGTTCTAGAGTCTGATTTTGACGAGTGATAACTTGACCAAGCAAACCAAGCAGACAATTTAAGCACAGAGTGATAGATAACAGGTGTTTATGTTTACTGCAAATTGATCAGGCAGAAATGATAAATCTGAAATAGGCATGTAAGACACAGTTCTGGACTAGCAAATGCAGAGTTTTGTACGATAGATTATGCAGCATAGGACGACAAGAGATACAAGAAAGAATGAAAAACTAGTGACTTCATGTGAAAATCAGTTTTTTGTACGACATAGAACTTTGACTCGTACGACAGAAGATCAAGCAATACAATAGAGACTCCTGACTCGTACAATAGGTATTTGAGTAGTTATAAAAAGTGCTTGCTTGTTTGAGTTTTGAACACTGAATTTTGATGTTTTACTTTGGTTTTTCAGTTTTAAGTGTCTGATTTTGCAATTTAGGGATGAATACATAGCAAACACATGATGTGATACATGACTCTCAATCAAGATAAACCCTAAGGAAGTTGGCTGAGAATGAAAAACTTTGCTTGCTGACTTAGGTACACACCCAATAGCTAATCAGAATACGGCTACTGAGTCTCACGCAATGGATTCTCAATGCCTTATTATTTGACTCCAAACGCTAATGGGGGCACGATATGGCAAGTGTCTTGGGAGAGTTACTATCTCTCTTGCACAAATATTATCACCCTTTCGGAGGTGAATCAGGTAGCTTCTATTTTTATAGTTCTTAGTCAGGAATTCCATTTGAAATTACCCCTTGAAGTCATGCAAGCATGATTGAGGCCTATAGCCCGACAAGGTACCGAAACAAGTTGTAGTCACGTAAACGTGATTGAGACCGCGATGCCCAACAAAATGCCTGATATGAGAGATCTCAAAGAGAAAACTCAAATAATCCCATCCTCTGAGACTTTAATCATTAGAGACCTATTTATTATAGTGAGTTGGAATGCTCAGGTCTAGCTGTACTCACTTGGGTCATTCTCACAAGGTGATTACTTTTTCCCACTGTGACAGGCCCGCTAAAGATATGCACTATTGAAAGCAAAAAGATGATTCTAGCTTTCTGATTACCTAAGAAAGGTGAGAGCATACTACCTATCATCACAAGCACATAAGACATGATGGTTCATTTCTTTAAGCCCAAATTGAAGTGTGCCTAAAAATCTTAAAGAATACACAAATTTTTTGATGTTGAATCCTTAGGCAACCTGCACAATAGATCCATTAGTAGTCATGATTATGTTTTGAATTATGTCTTTGACAAGTGTATCTTTGACAAGCGTCCTGCACAAAAGAGTTAGGCTACAAACATCTCATAAACAGATCAGAGTTAGCATTAGTGATCCGAAATTACGAAATTTTCAGAAAATTATATGAAATTTTATCCTAACTTCAGATAGGCATAACTTTTTGCTTGGGACTCAAAATTACGTGTCGTTTACCTCGTTGGAAAGGTCTCCAAGAGTTATTTGAGATATTAATTGCACTAGAGTTGTCACACATGAAGAAAATGGGTTTTGAGTATTCTACTTGAATATCCTTGAGTGTTTGTTTCATCCATAAAATTATGCAACATGAAACAACAGTTATGTACTTGGCCTCAGTAGTAGATAAAGATATTGAGTCCTACTTATTGTGCCATGAAACTTATCTGCAACCACGGAAGAAAGCTCCATCACTGGCACTCTTCCTATAATCAACACAACTTGCCCAATCTACATCTATGAAGGCTTGCAAGGTAAAGTCATCATTCCTAGGATACCACAAAGTATAGCCCAAAGTGCCCTACAAATATTTGAATATTCTTCTAACTACATTGGCATGAGATTGATTTGGAGTAGATTGAAATATAGCTACCATGCACATTGCTTGAACGATGTATGGCCTAGAAGTACTTAGATATAGTAAGCTTCTAATCATTGATCTATACATGCTCTATTCAACTTTAGGTGACTCATGATTTTTGCTCACTTGCATCCAGTCACCATGGGAGTACTAACATGCTTACAATCATCCATTTGGAACCTTTTTAACATGTCCATTACATATTTGGTTTGAGAAATAACTATACCTTTGTTTAGATGAGATATTTGCAGACCAAGAAAATAAGATAGCTCTCCTAACATAGACATTTCAAATTTTGATTGTATTTGATCAGTAAAGTCCTTGCACAAGTTATCTTTATTTCCAGAAAATATAATATCATCTACATAAAAAAAAACTATGATAATATGATTACCTTTAGCTTTAATCTATAAGTTGTTGTCAACACATCCTTTCTTGAATCCTTGCTGATATAGATACTTGTCTAGCCTAGAATACCATGATCTAGGGGCTTGTTTTAAACCATATAGTGCTTTCATCAATCTTCAAACAAAGTCTCCTTTCTCAAATGACTGAAACCCTTCAGGTTGTTCAATTTATACTTGTTCCTCAAGGTTTCCATTTAGGAACACAAATTTTACATCCATTTGGTACACTTTATAACCCTTGTAAGTCGAGAATGCTAAGAACATCCTAATGGCCTCAAGTTTTGCAATAGGGGAAAATGTTTCTTCAATGTCCATGCCCTCTACTTGTGAGTATCCTTTGCACACAAGTCTAGCCTTGTTTCTAATCAAATTTCCATCTTCATTTACTTTATTCCCATAGACCCACTTTGTGTCGATAACATTTTTATCAGTTGGTCTTGGCACCAAATCTTAAGTTTTATTCTTTTCTATCTAATGTAATTAGTTTTACATTGCCTTTACCCAATCTTTACTCTTGTTGGCTTCATTTTAGTTCTTTAGTTCCATTTCAGTCAAGAGACAAAAATAGGCTTGTTCATTGTTCCTTGCATGTTTTCTCCTTGTTTGCACACCCTCATCCTTGTTGCCTATGATTTGATCTTTGAGGTGATTTTTCTACACATACTTGTTTGGGGCTTCTTAGTGAATTCTAGTTAGATCCTAACTAGTTCACAGCTAGAGCCTATTCACAAGTTAAGTTTACTTTGGACCTAGCTTGCATTTAAGTTAGTTGTCACAAAGTTGCTTTTATGTATCTTGTCATTTATCATTGTTCACATGATCATGTTAGTTATCCTAGGTCAAATTTTAGAAGATATGAGGTCATTTCTCATTATTTAATATTTTCTTTACGCATTTATCATTATGCATTAGGCATTTAATATTTATATAAAGGGTAGTTGTCCCTACACTGTCACACATTGCTTGTATACAAGGTGCTTGTACATTGTATCATATCACTTTTTTATTTTCATTTGATCAATATCAATTCTCTTTTTCATGCAAGCTCATGTTCCAATATTCTCTTGTGGTTGACATATTTCTTGGTTGATCTTTGAATTCTATAGCTTCAAGATGGGTTCTATATCATTCCAACATCTTATACCTCTTAGAATTTCATAGATATTTACTACACCTATTACAATAATATAAATAGTTATATTCCCTTCCACTTTATGCCATGTGTCTAGTTATGCTATCATAGTCCATTATCCCTCTCTCAATGTGGTGCAAGAGCACCTAATGGACATTATGCCTCCATGAGGCAATTTTGTAAATTTTGCTTTAGCATTGTGTTTTGATAATTCAATAAGGTTTTTTAGACCATTTTGGACTTATTTTTATTGAGTTTGAGTCTTATGAGGTCATTTGTGGGTTATATGGAAAATATTGTAAAAAGTTGTCATGTTGTCAAATCTTGTCGTGCAATTTTGCATTTTTGGTTGTATGTGGAAGGTGAAGGATCAAGTCATTTAAAAGTAAGTTGTAATTGATAATTGTTGGTTGGAAAAGACATAAATATGGCATCCAACATAAATTCCATGGTTTTTTGAAGGTTGGAGAAGGATGGAATAAAGAAGGAATTTATTATTGTAGCATCCTTACATTGTTCTTTTTTAGTTTTCAAAATTTGCAGTCTAAAACATGCTAATTTATGGTCTTTTAATGGTCTCATATTGATGAATATAATATATGGATAGAATATATTTGTTTCTAGTTTCCAAATATTTTTGTCTCATTAAATTTTATTGAGTTTTGTGTAAGATATGGCGATTTTGGTGAAGGTTGTCCAGTTTGACAGTTTTTGGTGAAGATAACAGTCTACAAAATATGTGGTATGGAAATTGTTGGTACAATAAAATCACTAAAACCAATTGGAAAAGTTTAAAAAATTACTCTAGTTTAATGTAGAGGTGTTTTAGTTCAATTTCATTAAGTCTTTTAAAATTTATAAGCAATTTGGTGCAGGCTGCTTGGAACCCTGCCTAGGGTTAGAAGTTTTTGGAAAAGTATCATAACTTTTGTGTTAGCTGTTGGATTTGACTATAACTTGGAGGAAACATTTTTATTTAGGATTTCTTAAATTTTAATGAAGTGATTGGCTTAATTATGTCTCTAGTGGAAGTTATTAAGGATTGTTCTCAAGTGGCAGATTCTGTCCTAGTACGTTGATATGGTTAAAGGGTTACAAAAATTAATCTATTATGTTGATGTGAATCCTCCCTCTTGCATAAATTGGTATCAGAGATCATAAGGTCTAGGCAAGAGATTTTTTAATTTGTTTGTTGTGTTTTTGTAGGTTGAGAAGAGATCTTGGTTGCCAAAAGACTAGGTGAAGAAGAGAAAGACCTAGGTGAGGCAAAGACAAAGTGGAAGTAAGGTTAAAGGGACTTGCTTGAAGAAATGGATTTTTTGAGGAGGTTCTTGCAAGATGAGGGTTCACAAGAGGATAAGAAAAAGAAGAGACAAGAATAAAAATAGAGGAAGAGGAAAATATGAGGCAAATAGAGTTTGCGAAAGAGATAAGAGAAATAAGGCACTTGAAAATAAATAAAAGGGTATTATGGCCCATTAAGAAGATTGTTCAAAGAAGAAAACAATCAAGGACAACAATAAATGATGAAGAAGAAGATTTATATGTAGTTGAGAAATAATGGAATAGAAAGGTTAGAGTTGGACAAGACAAGCAAACTAAGATGAAGGTAGAGGAAGAGAAGCCCATGAAGAAAGCAGCCATGAAAAACCACGAAGATGTTGAAATTGCAGGTATGAAATTTGATCTAATTTCAATGGAAGATGATATTGAATTGGAGACAAAATATTATTTGGTTAAGGTCAAGGATGACTTGATTTTGGAGGATCAAAGTTGGTCTCAAAGGTATGATGGTATGATGTATTCTTTATTACTTTTCAAGGAGGATAATAGATTTTCATTTTTTTGCACTTTAGAGGTTTGCGATCCTAACAAGGAGGCAAGGTTGAAGGAAGAGAAACATATGGGAAAAGTGAGGATCAAAGGTGAAGAGATCATATCTACACCAAAAAGGAGAAAGAGTAAGGAAGAAGAACACATAGTTCTTGTTGAGATTATAAAAAAGGGAGAAACAAAGGAATCAAGGAGAAGAATTTGAAGATGTAGACCTATTACTTCATTCTATTGGATATCATTGGCATATGATGAACCAGTATGTTGATATGATGATAATGTATGTTCTCATTGATGTCAATAAGTTTCAGTGAACCGGTGTCGGGGTTTCACTAAGTGTGATTACCGATTGGTAGTCTTAGCTCTATGGTTATCAGTTTGGCGATCTAGCTTGTGTGATGAAATGATGATACTTTGTGATCGAGGTGCCACGTCAGCTTTGTGCACGTGAAGGACTGAGGCATAAGAAGATCGACCGCATTTGAAGTCTACCTCGGGAATGATCATTCTTCTTAGTGGCATAAGAAGAAAGCATAATGGGTTACTGATTCCCATGAGAGGTGATGAATGAATGATGTAGATTGTCTTGTGATCTGTTTGACATTGTAATTCTCTATGAAATATGTTTGGACGGTCAGGATGGGACTGCCAGTGTTGTAAACCTAGGATTCTTAGGGTTTAGGGTTTATGCTACCAACCTATCTGTTACCTATAAGGTCGATAATGTTTGTATTGAAAAGTTGTTGGAAAATGTTGTGTGTGTGTATCCGAGTGAAGAGATACTTGATACTTTCCAGACCGGTAAGAGGGAAACTGCAGAGTGTGATTGTAGTGTAGAGGATATGAAAAGGATCTGCCTTGGCATATAGTGCTATTATCAGATCAAAGTTTTTACCTATTGTCTTCAAATCATTTCAACAGATGGAAAATCCCTTTATCGGGTAGCTTTAACAGGCTTATTGTAAAACCTGTAACCAAGTGACTCAAGATCATTGAGTTCTTTAAATCCTCTAGCGAGGTAACCTTTAACAGGGTTCCAACCTTTAACAGGGTATATAGCCATCCCTTAACCGGGTGATCTCTAATAGGATCGATTCCTAACAGAACCTTATTGTAAAGTCTCTAACCAGACTAGGCTCCTAACAGGGTGAGCTTCAAAAGAGTTCAAAACAAGCTTGTGTGTATTCATCCCCATCGTGGTTTTTCCCATTTGGGTTTCCACGTGAAAAATCTGTGTGTTATGTGTTATGCATTTTTTTACATGTGATGTTTATGAAGTGTTTGATTGAAAGACTATGCATGTAGAATTTACAAGTTATGGTATTTCTAGTATACCACATGCATATGTTTATGGGTGAAATTGAAGTGTTCAAACTTATCAGTTTATGGTGTCTGGTGTCTTACTGTATTTGACCAGTATTGTCATGATTAAAGTTTTAGTAATGATGACAACCAGTTGGTATTGTTGTAGCTAAATAAGTTGCGAAGAAAGTTTTATCTGTACTGATTCACCCCCCCCTGTCAGTATCGGTTGGGGTATCTGTTGTTCATAATTATTCATCAATTGGTATCAGAGCACCTCTAGGTCCTTGGTGATATAAGCTTAACTGCTTGAGGTAAAATATCCTACCATAATGATGAAAAGGGAAGGTCCTAAGTTCAATAGAGATAACTTTAAGATATGGAAGGATAGAATGAAGATTTACATCAAGAGTATGGGTGCTCAACACTGGAGCTATGTTGAGAATGCCTATGTGATTCCCATTGGCACTCTGACTAATGATCAGAAGAGAGAAATCTAGGAAAATGGGCAAGTCATGGAAGCCCTTATCAGCAGCCTGTCAGATATTGATTTTATTGATGTACAAGACAAGGACACTCCTAAGGAAGTATGGGATGCATTGGAAACCATTTATGGTGGTGATGAGCATGTAAAGAAAGCTAAGGAAGAAAGCCTTAGAGGAAAATTTGAAGACATGAGGATGGTTGAAGGAGAGACCATTCAGTAATATGGTATTAGGATTAAGATAGTAGTTGGAGATATCAAAAGCACTGGTGGAACTATTGATGATGCCACTATTGTTAGTAAAGTTCTTACATCATTGTTACCAGTCTATGCAATCAGAGTTGCTGCTATCCAGGAGCTAAGCTCTATTGATAAGACCAAGGTATCCTTAGATTCTATCATTGCAAAGTTAACTGCATATGAGTTGAATAGCTATGATGGTAGTGTTCAAAAGACTGAGTCAGCCTTCAAAGCATCTATTGTACCATCCAGAAAAGGAAAAGAAACTAGTACCAGTTATGAATCCAGACAAGGCAAAGATATGGATGATGAAGAGATTCTGGTGGAATTCGAAGCACTTCTTGCTAAAAGACTTCTGAAGGGAACTGGGAAGTATAGAGGTAAACTTCCTTTGAAATGTTTTTCCTGCAACAAGATAGGACATATAGCTATTAATTTCCCTAACAATGACAATAAGGATAAACTAGAGAGGTTCATAAATATAAAGGAGGAAAGAAAACAAATTGTCTAGTTGTTGTGGATGAGGGTGTCACTGATCAAGAATCAGAGGATGAAGAAAATGAAGCCATAGTGTTTGTAGCAGTAAAGGAAGAAGTATCCGATAAGAAAGCTCTTGTCTCTCGCATTGAAAACTCTAATGAGTGGATAACTGATAGTGGTTGTTCTCACCACATGACTGGTGACCGGAGAAATTTTCTATCTTTGGAAGAATATGATGTTGGTGTCATCAGATTTGGCAACGATGCACCTTGCTTAGTGAAAGGTAAAGGATCCATCTCACTGAATGGTAAAAGTAGTGCAGATGATGTTTATTGGGTAGAAGGCCTTAAGCATAACCTTTTGAGTGTTGCTCAGTTGAATGACAAAGGACTAGTTCTAGAATTTAAAGGCAGAGTCTGTAGTATAATTGGAAAGAGTGGTGAACTTATTGCCACCGATAAGTAGACCAGAGGTAACCTATTTCAATTGAAAGCCAAGATATGTCAGTGTCTAATGGCTAAGTTTGATGACAGTTGGATATGACACAGGAGACTTTGTCATATGAACTTTGACAATATTGTTAAAGCTAGTAAGATCAAGGCGGTAAGAGGATTACCATTGCTGGACAAACCTGAGAATTTTTTGTGCAGAGAATGTCAACTTGGGAAGATGTCTTCCTCAAATTTTAATGGTAATTCCTTCTCAGCAGAGCATTTACTTGACCTTGTGCACACTGATTTGTGTGGTCCTATGAAAACTAGAAGTATTCGGGGAGATAGGTATTTTATGATTCTTACTAATGATTTCTCAAGAATGATGTGGGTCACATTCCTGAAAGATAAATCTGAAGCATTTGGAAAGTTCAAAGCTTTCAGAGCACTAGTAGAGAAAGAAAGTGGCAAAAAGATAAAATGCCTAAGAACTGATCAAGGAGGATAATTCACTTCTGATGAATTCAATAAGTACTGTGAAGATAATGGTATTAAGAGGCAGCTATCTGTCCCAAGGACACCACAACATAATGGCATAGCAGAAATAAATAACAGGACTGTAGTTGAAGCGGCTAGAACAATGCTGAGCCAAGGAAAGGTTGCTCACACTTTTTGGAGAGAAGCGGTGAGCACTGCAGTCTACACTATGAATTGGGTACTCATCAAGAAAGGAAAAAATAAAACCCCTTATGAGTATTGGACAAGGAAAACTCCCACTATAAGTTATTTTAAAGTGTTTGGTAGTAAGTGTTATATCAAGAGAGGTGAGCATTTGAGCAAATTTGATGCAAAATGTGATGAAGGAATATTTTTGGGATATTCCACTTTGAGCAAAGCTCCCAAGTGCTACAACAACAGAACTCAGAAAATTGTTGAAAGTATCAATGTTAGGGTTGATGAATCCCTTGAGGAACCTGAAGAAACATGTAGCAAAGAAGTAGAAGATGAACTGGGTATAGCCTTGTGGGAACTGGTTAAGAAAGAAATTTGCAAAGATCTTAGTGTTCCTACAGAAGATGCAGTAAGAGAAGAAGAAGAGGTCAGTGAAGAAGAAGAAAAGCTAGCAGAACAGGCTAGAGTCATTCCCAGATATGTGAAGTTGCTGATGAATAGTTAGTACCAAACTGGTACTGAGAGGGGGGGGGTGAATCAGTACAGGCAAAAACACTTTTCCTTAAACTGGTTTGACTGAAAAACTCTGCACTTGACTGGCAAGCAATAACACCGGTCTAAACCAGATTACTGCCGATAAAACACAATAAGAATGTGAAAGACATAAACCGATAACTCTTAACTTTCCACACAATCTAACATCTTATTTCCACTTCACCCATATGCATACACTAGTGATACATCAATAGAAATGTAAAGACTTATTGGTTCAACATGCTTTACCGCTTGACGGAAAATAAAAAAGCATCACATGAAAAAGAATCACACATAACACATATTTTTTCACGTGGAAACCCAACTGGGAAAAACTACGGTGGGGATGAATACCCACAAGCTGTTCTTTGAACCCTCTTGAAGTTCACTTTGTTAGGAGCCTAGTCCAGTTAGAGACTTTTATAATAGGTTCTATTAGGAACTGATCCTGCTAGGGATCACTCGGTTAAGGGTTAAACCCTATTAAATTTTACCTTATTAGAGGATTTCAAGAACTCAAAGATTTTGAGTCACCCTGTTAAAGGATTTACAGCAAGCTGGTTAAAGCTACCCTGTTAAGGGATTTTCCAACTGTTGAAGTGGTTAGAGGTCAACAGGTATTACAATGATCTGGTAACAGTACTTCAATGCCAATGCAGATCTTCTTTAGTTCCTTCCTTCTGCAATCACACTCTACAGGTATCTATTCTCTTATCAGGTCTGACAAGAATCGCGTATCTCTACACTTAGTTACACACACAACATTTGCCAACAACCTCAACATGAAAAACAACATCGACCTTATAGGAAACAGATAGGTTGGTAGCATAAACCTTAAACATTTAGTAAGCAATTCAGTCGGTTCAATCCTAACTGTTGAACATATTGCATTGATTACAACAGTCTTGAACAGATCTCAAGACATTCTCCATCGTTCGTTCTTTACCGCTTCTTGGAGGCTGATAACCCATCATGCGTTCTCCACCATTTATAGAGACTATGCACATTCCTGAGGTAGATAGGATCAATCTCCTTCATGCAAGATCCTTCATGTGCACAAGGCTGACGTGGCAACACAATCTGTTCTACATTACAATGCTAACTCATCACACGATATCATCGATTGAATCACATAGGCTTGGAACACTTCAACTAGAAACCATGAAGCTAAGACTACCAACTTGTAGTCATACCATATGAAACCTTGATACAAAACATTCCATATACCGATTCACACTTTAGCACATTGACATCAATGACAACATACAATATCATCATGTCATCATACTCTGCACATATGCCAACAATATCCCCCTTTGGCATTGATGGCAATATACAAAGAAATCTTTCTACTTCAGCTTCACATCTTCTCCCCCTTTGACAACAATGCTAAAGTGGAGGCACAAACAACTATGTCTCACTATGTTGCTCCCCCTAAGGAGTAGCATCCTTCAACACACCAATCCTAAAAAAGATATATCAATGTAAGTCCTGACTGATGTGGACCACATACCTTTAGTTCACCTCTTGAAGGGGCAACACCTCTAATTCACTTCTCAAATAGGTAAAGGTAGCCTTTGGTAGAGGCTTGGTGAATATGTCTGCTAACTGCTCCTTACTGGAAACATGTTCCAATACAATCTCTTTGTTCTGAACCTTTTCCCTCAAGAAATGATACTTAAGCTCAAAGTGCTTGGTTCTAGAATGTAAAACTAGATTGTTGGAGATGTTAATCGCACTTGTGTTGTCACAAAATATACTTACCGGTTCAGATATAGGAACTTTGAAGCCATTTAATACATGCTTCATCCAGATTGTCTAGGTGCAATTCATAGCCCAGTCAGCATCTGTAAACACTTTTAGGTCGAAATCATTACTATATGGATACCATAATCCATAGTCAATAGTTTCCTTCAGATATCTTAGAATTCACTTGACTGATACCAAGTGGGATTCTCTTAGGCTTTTCTGGAACCGTGCGGTAATGCCCATTGCATGTGCAATGTCCGGTCTGCTATGTAATACATAGTGCAATTTACCAATCATTGATCGGTATTCTTTCTCATTTACCAACACTGAGTCATCCTCCTTTGATAGTTTACAACCGGTCACCATCAGTGTACCAACCGGTTTGTTGTCTTCCATGCCAAAGTCTTCAACACTTCTTTGACATACTTGGACTGAGTGATAAAGATTCCATCTTTCATTTGTTGAATCTGTAGTCCAATGAAGAACTTAATCTCCCCTATAAGTGACATCTCAAACTCCTTTTTCATCTCATCTGCAAAATCATGACTCATCTTGTCATCTCCTCCAAAGATTATGTCATCAACAAATACCTCACAGATTAGAATCCGATCTCCTTCTGACTTCAGATAGATATTGCTATCTTCACTTGTTCTCTCAAATCCAATCTTCACAAGATTGGAGTGCAAGCGTTCATACCATGCTCTAGGTGCCTACTTTAGTCCATACAAGGCCTTATGTAGCCTACACACCATGTCACTATCTTCTGATAGGGAAAACCCATCTGGTTGCTCTATATACACCTCCTCTTCTAGTATTCCATTCAAGAATGCAGATTTTACAGCCATTTGATATACTTTGAATCCCTTGAATGCTGCATATGCAAAAAGCATACGAACTCCTTCCAATCTACCTACAGGAGCAAAGGTTTCTCCATAGTCTTCTCCTTCTTCTTGAGCATATCCTTTGCACACCAGTCTGGCTTTGTTTCTTACCACAGTGCCATCTTCATTCAGTTTATTTCTAAAAACCCATTTGGTGCCTATGACATTTTTATGCTCAAGTCTGGGTACCAAAGACCATGTACCATTCTTTTCTATCTGGTCAAGTTCCTCTTCCATTGCCTTGATCCTGTCTTCATCTTTATGTGCCTCTTTGAATGTTTAAGTCTCAAATTCAAAGATCATCCAAGAGTTTTCTCTAACCTTTCTTCTTGTAAGAATTCTTGTATCCTTGTCTCCTATGATTTGGTTTGGATCATGATTCAGCTTCACATACCTAGGAATGATCTTAGTTGTTTCCTCTTGCTTTTCTTATTCATCCTCATCTTCATCAGCATCAACATCTACTGGTGTAGGAGCACTGTTACTGGTGCTAGGTTGTTTTGCAACTGGTTCCCAGAAGGCTACTACTAGTTCATCTCCTACTTGCTCACTGTCAGTTTCCTCAGATTTCTTAGAGGTTTCATCAACTCTAACATTGATGCTTTCAACAATTATCTGAGTCCTGTTGTTGAAACATTTGAGAGCTTTTCCCTTTGTGGAATACCCTAGGAATATTCCTTCATCACATTTAGCATCAAACTTGCTCTGATGTTCACTCCTCTTGATATAAAATTTGCTACCAAACACTCTAAAGTAGCTTACCACTGGTGTCTTACCAGTCCAATACTCATAAGGTGTTTTATCCCTACCCTTTTTTATGAGTACCCAGTTCATTGTGTAGACTTCAGTGCTCACCACTTCTCTCCAAAAGGTGTGAGCAACCTTCCCTTGGATCAACATAGTTCTAGCTACTTCAACCACAGTCTGGTTGTTCCTCTCTACTAGGCCATTCTGCTATGGAGTTCGGGGGGCAGACAGTTGCCTCTTGATGCCATTCTCTTCATAGTATTTGTTGAATTCACCAGAAGTGAATTCTCCTCCTTGATCAATTCTTAAGAACTTAATCCTCTTACCGCTTTCTTTTTCAACCAGTTCTCTAAAGGCTTTGAACTTTCCAAAAGCTTCAGATTTGTCCTTCAAGAATGTGACCCACATCATTCTTGAGCAATCATCAGTAAGAATCATAAAATACCTATCTCCCTGCACACTCCTAGTTTTCATAGGACCACAAAAATACAGTATGCACAAGATCAAGTAAATTGTCTATAGTGAAAGATTTACCTTTGAAGGTTGAGGAAGACATTTTCCCCAGTTGACACTCTCTGCATAAAGGATTTTCTGGTTTTCTCAGCATAGGCAATCCTCTAACTGCCTTGATCTTACTGGCCTTCATAATATTATCAAAGTTTACATGGCAGAGTCTCCTATGCCATATCCGGCTATCATCAAACTTAGCCATTAGACATGACATTAGCATTCAACTGAAATAGGTTACCTTTGGTCTACATACTGGTGGCCATCAGTTCACCACTCTTACATTTTATTTTACACACTCCATCTCTAAATTCTAGAGTGATTCCATTATCATTCAACTGGGCAACACTCAAAAGGTTGTGTCTGAGACCTTCTACCCAATACACATTGTCAGCACTGCTTTTTCCATTCAGAGAGATGGGCCCTCTGCCTTTTACCATACATGGTGCATCATTACCAAAATGAACCACACCACCATCATACTCTTCCAAAGATAGAAACTTACTCCGGTCACCAGTCATATGGTGAGAACAACCACTATCAATAATCCACTCACTGGAATTATCAAAGTGGGAGACAAGAGCCTTCTTGTCTGACACATCTTCCTTGACTGCTACAAACACAATATCTTCACTTTCTTCATCTTCTGATTCCTCATTAGTGACACCTTCATCAACTACTACAAAACAGTTTCTTTGGTTTCCTCCTTTGAACTTCTTTAACTTTTCCAGTTTGTCCTTATTATCACCATTAGGACAGTTTACAGCAATGTGGCCTATCTGGTTACAAGAAAAGCATTTCAAAGGGAGCTTACCTCTATATTTACCGGTTCCCTTGGGAAGTCTCTTGGCAAGAAGAGCTTCAAATTCCATCAGGATCTCCTCATCATCCATTTCTCTACTTTGTCTTGGTTCACCACTGGTACTAGCTCTTTGCCTTTTCTAGATGGTGCAACAGATGCTTTGAAGGTTGATTCAGTCTTCTGAATACTGTCATTAATTATTTAGCTCATAAGTTGTTAACTTTGCAATGATGGAGTCTAGGGATACCTTTGTCTTGTCTACACTTGTCTTGTCTACATACCTCAACTCCTAAATAGCAGCAACCCTTATTGCATAGACCGGTAATAAGGATCTAAAAACTTTGCTAACAATAGTGGAATCTTCCATTTTACCACATGCACTCTTGATATCTCCAACAATAGTTTTGATTCTTATTCCATATTGTTGAATGGTCTCTCCTTCAACCATCCGCATTTCTTCAAACTTTCCCCTAAGGCTTTCTTCCTTAGCTTGTTTCACATGTTCATCACCACCATAGATATTCTCAAGGGCATCCCATACTTCTTTGGGATTCTCTTTATCCCGAACATCGATAAACTCAATGTCAGATAAACTACTGATTAAGGCTTCCATGACTTGCCCATTTTCCTGAATCTCTCTCTTTTGATCATCAATGAGAGTACTGGTAGGGATAACATAAGCATTCTCAACATAGCTCTAGTGTTGAGCACCCATGCTTCTGATGTATATCTTCATTCTGTCCCTCCATATTTTAAAGTTGTCTCTGTTGAACTTTGGACCTTCCCTCTTCATCATTAGAGTAGGATCTTTACCTCAAGCGGTTAAGCTTACAACACAAAGGACCTGGAAGATGCTCTAATACCAATTGATGAATAAATAATGAACAGTTAGTACCAAACCAGTACTAAGAGGGGGGGGGGGTGAATCAGTACAGGAAAAAACACTTTTCCTTAAACCGGCTTGACTAAAAAACTCTGCACTTGACTAGCAAGCAATAACACCGGTCTAAACTACATTATTGTCGGTAAAACACAGTAAGAATGTGAAAGACATAAACCAGTAACTTTTAACTTTCCACTTCACCCATATGCATACACTAGTGATACATCAACATAAATGTAAAGACTTACTAGTTCAACATGCTTTACCATGTGACAGAAAATAACAAAGCATCGCATGAAAAAGAATCACACATAACACACATATTTTTTCACGTGGAAAGCCAACTGGGAAAAACCACAGTGGGGATGAATACCCACAAGCTGCTCTTTGAACCATTTTGAAGCCCACTCTATTAGGAGCCTAGTCCATTTAGATTCTTTTACAATAGGTTCTGTTAGGAACCGATCCTGCTAGGGATCACCCGGTTAAGGGTTAAACCCTGTTAAAGGTTACCTTGTTAGAGGATTTCAAGAACTCAAAGATTTTGAGTCACCCTATTAAAGGATTTACAACAAGCCAGTTAAAGCTACCCTGTTAAGGGATTTTCCAACTATTGAAGTGGTTAGAGGTCAATAGGTATTACAATGATCTAGTAACAACACTTCAATGCCAATGCAGATCCGCTTTAGTTCCTTCCTTCTGTAATCACACTCTGAAGGTATCTATTCTCTTATCTAGTCTGGCAAGAATCACATATCTCTACACTTAGATACATACACAATATTTGCCAACAACATCGACCTTATAGGAAATAGATAGGTCGGTAGCATAAACCCTAAACCCTAAACATTTAGGTTAAGCAATTCAGTTGGCTCAATCCTAACCATTGAACATATTGCATTGATTACAACAGTCTTGAGCAGATCTCAAGACATTCTCCATCGTTCGTTCTTCACCACTTCTTGGAGGCTGATAACCCATCACACATTCTCCATCATTTACAGAGACTACACACATTCCCGAGGTAGATAGGATCAATCTCCTTCATGCACACAAGACTAACATGGCAACATAATCTGTTCTTCATTACAATGCTAACTCATCACACAGTGTCATCAGTTGAATCACACAGGCTTGGAACACTTCAACTGGAAACCCTGAAGCTAAGACTACCAACCAGTAGTCAAACCATATGAAACCTTGATACAAAACATTCCATATACCGGTTCACACTTCAGCATATTGAAATCAATGACAACATACAATATCATCATGTCATCATACTCTGCACATATGCCAACAGTTGCATCATGATACAAAGCAAATCATAGGAGATAAAGATGCAGGGATACTCACAAGAAGAAAAGTGAAAGAGAACTCTTGCATGATTTTTGAATTTGAACCCAAGACTTCCAGAGAAGCTCTTACAGATGAAGACTGGATTAAAGCAATGGAAGAGGAGCTAGATCAAATAGAAAAGAATGCAACATGGTCTTTGGTGCCCAGACCCGGACATAAAAATGTCATAGGTACCAAATGGGTGTTCAGGAATAAGTTGAATGAAGAAGGCACAGTTGTCAGAAATAAGGCTAGGCTTGTATGCAAGGGATATGCTCAGGAAGAGGGAGAAGACTATGGAGAAACTTTTGCTCCTATGGCTAGGCTAGAAGGTGTTCGAATTCTACTTGCATTTGCAGCATTTAAGGGATTTAAGGTTTATCAGATGGATGTGAAGTCTTCTTTTCTAAATGGAATCCTAGAAGAAGAAGTGTACATAGAGCAACCAAAAGGGTTTGCCTTATCAGAAGATAGTGACATGGTGTGTAGATTACACAAAGCCCTGTATGGACTGAAACAAGCATCTAGGGCATGGTATGAAAGACTACACTCTCATCTTGTGAAGATTGGATTTCAAAGAACAAGTGAAGATAGCAGCATCTACTTGAAATTAGAAGGTGATCAGATTCTGATTTGTGAAGTGTTTGTGGATGAGATAATCTTTGGAGATGATAGAATGAGTCATGCGTTTGTAGATGAAATGAAGAAAGAGTTTGAGATGTCTTTGATAGGAGAAATAAAATTCTTCATTGGTTTACAGATTCAGCATAATGAAAGAGGGTATCTTAATCACCCAATCCAAGAATGTCAAAGAGGTATTGAAGACTTTTGGCATGGAGGAAAGCAAACCAATTAGTACATCGATGGTAACTGGTTGTAAACTGACTAAAGAAGATGATTCAGCACTAGTGAATGACAAGGAGTATCGGTCAAAGATTGGTAAGCTGCACTATGTGGTGCACATCAGACCGGATATTGCTCATGTAGTAGGCATAGTAGCTCATTTTAAAAAATGTCCAAGAGAATCCCACTTGGTAGTTGTGAAAAGGATTCTTAGATATCTGAAAGGAACAGTTGATTATGGATTATGGTATCCACATAATGGTGACTATAATCTCAAGGTATATACCGATGCCGATTGGGCAGGTAATGTGGATGACTGAAAGAGCACAAATGGTGGAGCGTTCTTTCTCGGTGGAAGATTAGTATCATGGACAAGAAAGAAGCAGAGTTTTACTTCTCAATCTACAACTGAATCAGAATATGTGGCAACATTTATGAACTGCACTCAAGGAATTTGGATGAAGCATGTATTGGAAGGTTTCAAGGTACCTGTATCTGAACCGGTGAACATATTTTGTGATAACACAAGTGCAATAAACATTTCCAAGAATATAGTATTCCATGCTAGAACTAAGCACGTTGAGCTTAAATATCATTTCTTGAGAGAGAAAGTTCAGAATAAGGAGGTTGTATTACAACATGTTTCCAGTAAGGAGCAGCTAGCAGATATATTCACTAAGCCCTTACCGAAGACTACATTTACCTATTTGAGAGGAGAATTAGGGGTTTTGCCCCTTCATGAAGTCAACTAAAAGATGTGTGCTCCGCATCAGTCAAGTACTACAAATGACAAATCCTTCAGGATTGATGTGTTGAAGGATGCTACTCCTTAGGGGGTGCAACATAGTAGATTTTGGAAGATTATGCCTCCACTTTGGCATTGTTGTCAAAGGGGGAGAAGATATTTGATGATGAACTGGTATGTTGATATGACGATAATGTATGTTGTCATTGATGTCAATAAGTTTCAATGAACCGGTGTCGGGGTTTCAGTAAGTGTGATTACCGGTTGGTAGTCTCAGCTCTATGGTTATCAGTTTGGCAATCCAACTTGTGTGATGAATTGATGATACTCTATGATTGAGGTGCCATGTCATCTTTGTGCGCGTGAAGGATTGGGGCATAAGAGGATCGACCGTGTTTGAAGTCTACCTCAGGAATGATCATTCTTTGTAGTGGCATAAGAAGAAAGCATGGTGGGTTAAAGATTCCCATGAGCGGTGATGAATGAACGATGCAGATTGTCTTGTGATCTATTTGAAATTGTAATGCTCTATGCAATATGTTTGGACAGTCAAGGTGGGACCGCCTGTGTTGTAAATCTAATATGCTTAGGGTTTAGGGTTTATGCTACTGACCTATCTGTTACCTATAAGGTCGATGATGATTGTGTTGAAAAGTTGTTGGCAAATGTTGTGTGTGTGTGTCCGAGTGAAGAGATACTTGATACTTGCCAGACCAGTAAGAGGGAAACTGTAGAGTGTGATTGCAGTGTAGAGGATATGAAAAGGATCTGCCTTGGCATATAGTGCTATTATAATATTAGAGTTTTTACCTATTGTCTTCTAATCATTTCAACAGATGGAAAATACCTTTACTAGGTAGCTTTAATATGCTTATTGTAAAACCTATAACTAGGTGACTCAAGATCATTGAGTTCTTTAAATCCTCTAGCGAGGTAACCTTTAACAGGGTTCCAACCTTTAACAGGGTATATAGCCATCCCTTAACTGGGTGATCTCTAATAGGATCGGTTCCTAACAGAACCTTATTGTAAAGTCTCTAACCGAACTAGGCTCCTAATAGGGCGAGCTTCAAAAGAGTTCAAAACAAGCTTGTGTGTATCCATCCCCACCGTGGTTTTTCCCATTTGGGTTTCCATGTGAAAAATCTGTGTTATGTGTTATGTATTTTTTTTTATGTGATGTTTATGAAGTATTTGATTGAAAGAATAAGCATGTAGAATGTACAAGTTATGGTATTTCGAGTATACCACATGCATATGTTTATGGGTGAAATTGAAGTCGAGTACTGATCGTATTTGAAGTGTTCAAACTTATCAGTTTATGGTGTCTGGTGTCTTACTGTATTTGACCAATATTGTCATGATTAAAGTTTTCATAATGATGACAACCAGTTGGTATTGTTGCAGCTAAATAAGTTGCGAAGAAAGTTTTATCTGTACTAATTCACCCCCCCCCCCCTCCTCTCTTAGTACCGGTTGGGGTATTTGTTGTTCATCATTATTCATCACATTCACTCCAAGAGGACTTGGAGATTTCATTTGGTCGAGAGTATGGTGCGGGAGCACCTGATGGACTTTATGCCTACATGAGGCAATTTTGTAAATTTTGTTGTAGCATTGTGTTTTGATAATGTAATAAGGTATTTTAGACCATTTTGGACTTATTTTTATTGAGTTTGAATCTTAGGAGGTCATTTGTGGGTTATATGGAAAATATTATAAAAAGTTGTCATGTTGTCATGCAATTTTGCATTTTTGGTTGTATGTAGAAGGTGAAGGGTCAAGTCATTTAAAAGTCAGTTGTAATTGATCATTGTTGGTTGGAAAATACATAAATATGGCCTCCAACATGAATTCCATGTGTTTTTGAAAGTTGGAGAAGGATGGAATAAAGAAGGAATTTATTTTTGTAGCATCCTTACATTATTTTTTTAATAAGTTTTAAAAATTTGCAGTCTAAAACATGCTAATTTATGGCCCTTTAATGGTCTCATATTTAGGACTATAATATATGGATGGAAATATATTTCTTTATAGTTTTTTTTGTCTCATTAAATTTTATCGAGTTTTGTGTAAGATATGGCAATTTTGGTGAAGATAACAGTCTACAAAATTTGTGGTATGGAAATTGTTGGTACAATAAAATCCCTCAAACCAATTGGAAAAGTTTAAAAAATGATTCTAGTTTAATCTAAATTTGTTTTGGTTCAATTTAATTAATTCTTTCAAAAGTTATAAGCAATTTGGTGCACAGGTTGCTTGGAACCCTACCTAGGGTTAGCAGTTTTGGGAAAAGTATCATAACTTTTGTTTTAACCTTTGGATTTGGCTATAACTTGCGGGAAATGTTTTTATTTTGGATTTCTTAAATCTCACTAAAGGGATTGTTTTAATTATGTCTCTAGTGGAAGTTATAAAGGACTGTTCTCAAGTGGCGGATTTTGTCCTAATAGGTTGATATGGTTAAAGGGTTACCAAAATCAATCTGTTGTGTTTATGTGAATCCTCCCTCTTGCATCAGAATGTCACCTTGTAAACAATATTATATGTCTCTATAGAAAATAATATTTTAAATTATAAAACATATTTTTACTCATATGGAGCATCCAAGTTCCCTTTCCAAGATTTTTGAAGTCACATGAAACTACAAACAACTATGAAAATCAAGGCACATAATCTTAGGAAGGAAAAAAATATCAAAAATCCTAAGAGAGAGTACTAGTAACATGCAGTGCATATGTTTAATGGGAGCTCTCTCCATTAAGTTGTACATCATAAAAAATTTCACAAGGTTTATCTTTGTATGTAGGACTCCTCATCTTTAGATGCCTTTGTGCATTGAAGTGATAAGTTGGTTGAGGAAACTATATATTGAGGAGGTAAAAATATGTTTGGCATCAGGTAAAGGAGGGTAAATTAATTATACCTGTTGGTTGTATGTTTCCTACTTGTTCTATTTACTACCAAGTTTTAATGAGTTAATATTCAATCATTTATGCAAATGATAAATAGTCTTCAGTTTTAATATATTTTCTTAACTAGTGTTAAGTGGCTTTTGAAATTTTTATGTAGAGATTTATTTCGTTGATACAATATTTTTTATATCTATAATGTAATCTCTATATATTTATATATGACGTGTTTAGCCATTGTATCTATGCAATATTTCTTAATATTCAAGAACAAAGTCTTTAATAAAAATTATTATTACTTAATCTAAAAATCCTTATATTAAAATTTATTAAAAACAAAATTAAAATAAATACTCCAGATTCTATTTACTAAAATGTATTATATAATAATGATTATTAAAATTTTAAAAATATTTATCTTTGAATACTATACATATACAAAATTTCTAATAAATAAATGAACAATAAAAAAATTAAAAAATCACCTTAAAATTAATACTAATAAACATAAATAAATATGAACTATAATATATCCAATAAAATTAAAGTGAAGTGATTTGGTGAGAGACATGGGAGTGCTATCAAGGCTAATCTTAACAAGAGCTGCAGAGTAGTGAAGTTCCTGCCAAGGAGTGCAAGAACAGTCATGTGTTTTTGTTTTGTTAACAACAAACTTTTTCAACTTCTTGTGTGAGAATGGTCATGTATTTGTTTTGTTTTGTTCAAACGACTTATAAGAAAAATTCAGCTTGTTGTTGAGGACACTCATAGAAGCCGAGAGCCTATTATACTTGTACGTTCTGAACTTAATAAACTTACTGATACCAAAAATAACTAACATTTGATTTGCTTGAGTTCATCTATAATCTCTTTTAATATAAATGGTGAAATAAATAGTATCTTAAATGTACTTCCATCACTATAGGAATCTGACTCGAACAACGTTCACAATCAAATCTCAAAGAAAAGTGCAGTATTCACTTACATTGAAAAGTATTAAATCATGAAAACAATTTTTTTTTGGTAGTGTATCATTGAAAATTGAATTTGTAATAGAAGCAGAAGCAAATTGTAGAAGAAAAAATATACCATGCGATTCTCATTTGATACAAATAAAATGTGAAATAAAATATTGATTCATTGGTTTTAGGCCCAACTGACATATATCACTTGTTGAGTAGCATAGATACCAAAAATAAAGTGGCAATGTTGCATTTATTATTGCCATTGATTCTTTGTAGGCCCAGCTCTACAGATATTTTGATAGACAGAAGGCGGTTGAGTAGGGGATTAACTAAAAATTTAAAATTAAAATTATTCACCGATAATTCATATATTGGTAGTATGAAGCTTTTATATATTTATATATGATGCCAACAACCCATAGAACATCTTTCTTTCACCCTAATTACAACAGTAAAAATTCAAGTTACCTAGAGGAGCTAAGAGCCTAAAAACATTGGGCAAGTGATCCTATCAGTATTTGTTCTCATATGCAAAATATGGTTTAGAAACTTCCCCAAAAACCAGAACTTTTTTCAAAGTGCTAAGGAGATCAAGCTCACTCTGGTCTTTATCACTATATCTAGAAGATGAGAAAATATCAAAATACCATAACTACTTCACTGTTGCATGATCAAATGCAATAATGTTGCAAATAATTTTTTTTTATTCAAAATGTCTTTGATCTTACATGATAATAGTTGAGCAATAAACAAGGTGCACAATTAGATCATTCTAATCGAAATTTGAAATACAGCACATGACAACTTCAGATCACTACAGATAAACAAATTGTTTGCGAAGTAGCATTGAGACAGATATCTGCTCCAAACATTGCTCATCATCGAGGGAGAGAAAGACTCTGGGCAGGCGACCAGATAGTCAGACCTTGTGACTGGTTGATTTACTACTACTCCTCATTCAGGAAAATTCAAAAGGTTCTACTCAGAATTATGCCAGGAGCTCCTCCAATTTGAAAGGGAACATGCAGGAACTCTCACACCGAAGTGGCGACTACTAAACCCTAGATCTGCCCTAGCTGGTGATGTTTGTAGTAGGCAGCCATTAAATCCTAGATCTTCCCTAGCTAGTGATGTCTATAGCAGGCAGCCATTAAACCCTAGATCCATCCTAGCTAGTAACCTCTGTAG
Source organism: Cryptomeria japonica (assembly GCF_030272615.1). Lineage (NCBI taxonomy): Eukaryota > Viridiplantae > Streptophyta > Pinopsida > Cupressales > Cupressaceae > Cryptomeria > Cryptomeria japonica. The sequence goes on from NC_081411.1 coordinate 400,821,962, forward strand.
TAGGGAACCGATTACAACACAACGTCATTCATACCAGGGGCAGTGATCAGACTGGGTGGACTGGTATCAGTTAACAAATGTAGCATTTTGATCAATGGGCCACCTCAGACCAGATAACTACATACCAGGGGCAGTATTGTTCAAATCAGCCATGCAGGGCCTCCACATGATTTGCAAATAGCCTTGCCTATCTAATGATTGATCTACAACTAATTAGTGAAGATGCTATCATTTGGTTTGGAGATCGGCATTTGGAGGAGGTTTTCAGAATGTTAGTAGCAGATAACTTTGTCATACTCAGACTTGTTTGTGACAGTAGCAAAGGAAAACACCTAACAATCATCTTGAGGTTCATTGTTAGTAAAAGTTTGCTTGCATTGTCATCGCTGCAGTTGGGGTAACATCAAATCAGCATTATACAATGATCGGATAATACAGTGATCAGACATGGCTGATAGAGGACATTTGGGTTCATGGGCGGATGTGGGCTGGGAAGACCCACCTCATGTTCCGCAGTGGGTCTACACGAAAGGCAAATGGAAGGACATGGCGATACAGGTAAATCGGAGCGGAAATAACAAGGTTTTTCAGCCAACTTCAAAATACTTTCAAGGCTTCTTTGGGAACAGACACAGTATGGCATGGAGGTAGAATAACAATGGAAGGAGATTCACTCAAGGGCATTTTAATAATGGTACGAATCATGGGAATTCTAAGAAGCAATTCAAGGGATTTTCGAGGAAACGGTCTTTGGATCTGGGCAATCAGCGAACGTTTGCTAGGGTTGTTGGCTTGGCAAATAAGGAGACTACGGCTAGGGTTTCTATTTCTCCACAGCAGGTGGGAAATAAGGTAAATGTGAACCTCAAGGAAGCTAGTCCAGAAAAGGTAAGTAAGATACCTTCTGATCCTATTTTGCCCGAGGTTTCTTCATCGCAGGTTTGGGCTCCTATCCCTTGTATCGATCTTTTAGGTTCCTATGTCAATAAGAAAGCAAATTGTTTGCATACGAATGCTATTTCTGGGGAAATTTGGGGTGATCAAATTAGTTTGATAAAGATTTATCATAAATTGCAGAAAAGATGGGGGGATATGCATTATTTTCAATTATTGTCTGCGAATGCTTTTATTATTGTCTTTGATTCTCCTTCTTTCAGAGATGAGGTATTAAGAACTTTGCATCATTGGTTTGGAAAACATTTAATTTCAATTGCGGCTTGGAAACCTTTTTTTGTTCCTTCTTGGTCTAGTTCGAAACTTATTCCTTTCTGGTTTGGTTTACCTAAAATTCCTTTTGAATTTATGGATCCAAATGTTCTTGAGAAAATTGGAAATACTATTGGAACTTTTTTAACATCTAAAATGGACTTTGTGGAGGGGGAGGTTCTAGTAAAAATTTGTCTTCTTATTAACCCTAACAATGTTTGCCCCCGTACTTGTAATATCAAGTCTCATGATGGTATTTGGCACCAGTCAATTGATAAATTAGATACGGAGCTTCTTAGGTCTCCTTTACTTTTGGATGCTCCTTTACTTATGGATTTTAAGAAAAACCAGCAAGTTGTTTACTTTGTCCCTAAATCCCTTAATAAAGATAGTTTGTCGGCGGGACCTTCGATTGAAGGATGTGGAAATGTCTCTTGGCATAAATTGGTAAAAATAGGTCACATTAATCTTGAAAATAATCCATTGTGTCATAGTTCTGGGAAACCAAATGATCACACTTCGGGTTCGGTCTCACTTTCGTCTTTACTGAAGACATTTTCTAATAATGGGGGTATAGTGGATGGTAATCCCTCGATGAATGGAGTAGATCACCCATTGATGATAGATTGCCCTAAGATGCCAAATAATCACACAAAGGGTAAGGATGACAATTTGTCTTCATGCACTCAAAAGGAGGTTTTGGATTCTTCAAAGAATTTGAATTTAGATAAAAATGCAGTGGTTGATATGGAAACTATTAAATAGGTACCTACCATAGGTTTTCCTAACGATGCTTCTTTAGTTCAAGAAATTAAGAATTTGGTGTCTAATAATTCCCCTCTGAATGTTGAAATTAATATGGCTATTGAATCTTCCTTAGGGAATAGTAATCTGTCAGAGGTTGTCCCTGTTATTATGCCAGATGAGAATCTGGTCCAGCAAGTACATGATATTTTTAACAATCATGCACATCAAATGGATGAGGGTATTACTGATAGAGTTGTTTGTTCAATTGAGAATGATTTGGGGGGTATAAACTCAACCCTTCCAATTTCTGCATCTGCTAATCCTTTTGCAGTTTTGGCTACAACAGAGTTGGGTTTTGAAGATAATCCATTTATCCTGGTTTCTCCAAAGTCATGCAAGAGTTTACCAATTGTCCAAACAACTCCATTTTTTTCACCATTGGTGGTTTCTCCTAGGAGAGGTAGGCCTCCAAATAATCTTAGGACTCAAATGGAAATTGATGCTGGAATTCAAAAGATTTTGTCCCTTTCTCATGTTGGTGGGCAAGGGAGGCATTCGGTCTCTCTTGGTAGGCCTAAGAAAACATGCCTAACTCCTGTAAGTGTAAAAAGAAAGAGGAGTAAAAGATTCATGACTAGTCCACCTGTGACAAGATTAGGGGCTATGAAACGTAATTTGCAAGGTTACTTTGGGGAAAGCAAAAATTCTTTGGTTAATGGGAAGAGGGGAGCTTCAGCCTCCCCTCGAGGACAATGAGAATTATTTCTTGGAATGTTAGGGGCTTAAATGCCCCTAATAAGAGATGCTTAATTAAGTCCCAAATGGACTTAATTAAGTGTGATATTTTTATGTTGCAAGAAACAAAGTTGTCAAAGGAGCCTGCTGATTTGGTATTTTCATCTTGGAGAAGGTGGAATTTTCTTTCTTCTCTGGCTTGTGGTGCTTCAGGAGGTTTGGCACTGCTTTGGAATAATTATAATATTGAGGTACAGTTAGTGGCATCTACTACAAATTGGATGTTGGCTTTAGTTATAAGCAAGATTTTGAAGGTTAAATTCTGGCTTTTTAACATTTATGCTCCGTCAAGAATTCAAGGGAAGAGTAAGTTATGGGGTGAATTAAAGAGGATTTCTTCTCCCTTAAAACATGGTTCTTTTATTATCTTTGGGGGTGATTTTAATGCTATCACTGATTTAGATGAGAAAAGAGGAGGTGTTTTCCCTAATAAAAGGATTATGGATGACTTTGGGGATTTCATTTCTGATATGAGCCTTTTTTTATTGTAAGTCTCAGAATGGGGTTTTCACATGGACAAACATGAGAAGGGATTTTTCTCAGATTGCTGAGAGATTAGATCAGTTTTTGTTAGCTGAGAATTGGATTGATTCAAATTTTGAATTCTTTTCCTCTATTCTACCGGTCTCAGGTTCTGATCATTTTCCAATTTCCCTTTCAGTTATTGAGGATAGGGCTTCTTTTAAGTCTCCATTTAAATTTGAGCCCATGTGGTTTAGGGATTCTTCCTTTTTGCCTCTTCTTATGAAATGGTGGAATTTTGCTCCTTTTTTTTTTGGGTCTCATATGTTTCAAATTGCTAAGAAGTTAAGTTATTTGAAACTGAATATTAGGGAATGGAATATCTTGCATTTTAAGAACATTTTTCAAGAGAAACAAAGGATTAAAGATACGATTGAGTGTTTTAATACTCATGTGCTTCAACATGGTATGGTGCCACAAGTTTTTGATTAATTGAAGTCACTAAAATTACAGCTTGAGGAGGTGTTAGCTAGAGAGGAAATCTATTGGAGACAAAAATCTAGAGTTATGGCTTTCAGATGGTGACAGGAACACAAAAAAATTTCATTCTTCAACTAAGATTAAAAGATGTAAGAATAGGATATCTTGTATTTAGTGTCAAAATGGGAATTTATTGACAGAGCTAGAGGACATTGCTTCAGAGGCAGTTAGGTTTTTTAAGTCATTATTATCTTCAGAAAATGGAAATCTCAGCAATGATATTATATCTAATATTCCTCCTTTAGTATCTTTGGAAGACAATAAGATGTTGATGTCTCCCTTTTCCTTAGAAGAAGTTAAGAGTGTTGTCTTTGCCATGAATCCGTATAAAGCCCCGGGACTAGATGGTTTTACTCCTTTATTTTTTTAGAAATGTTGGGATTTTATGGTAAATGATGTTTTATTGGCTCTCGAGGAATCTAGGAGAAATAGGTCCATTTTAAAAGAACTTATTACTACAATGATTGCAATTATTCCTAAAAAAGAGGATACTAAGACTTTTTCTGACTTCCACCCCATTGCTTTATGTAACACTTTGTATAAGATATTTACGAAGGCAATTTCCCTTAGGTTGGCAAAAATTCTACCTAGGATCATTTCATTGGAGCAAGGTGGTTTTGTTCCCAGAAGGGAGATGACAGAGGGTGCAATTGTAGCACATGAGGTGCTGCATTCTATTTCCACCCAAAGAACCCCGGCCATGATACTTAAACTAGACATGATGAAGGCTTATGATAGAGTAGAGCGGGGGGCTTTATGTGTTGTTCTTGAGAAGTTAGGTTTTTCCAAGGCCTGGGTCAAATGGATTCGTGCATGTATTTCTTTTGCAAGATTCTAGGTTTTAATTAATGGTTCTCCTTGTGGTTTTTTCACTTCCTCTAGGGGTTTGAGACAGGGAGATCCCCTTTCTCCCTTTTTGTTTATTCTCCTAGCTGAAACCTTTAGTTGGGCTATTAGGGCTGCTAAAGTGGGGGGGCTTTGGAAAGGTATAAGGATTCAAAATTATGCATCATTTTCTGGTCAGAAAGTGAATGGTGATAAATCAAATATTTTTTTCCTTAATACATCACAATTGGTTAAGCATAGGTTGCAATCCTTCTGGGGATTTGAGACTGGAAATCTTCCATGTACCTACCTTGGGTTTCCTTTCTTTGTTAAACATGATAAGATTGGTTTTTGGGATAAGATTATTTCGGTCATTTCTAAAAGAATTCTCTCATGGAACCATAGATGGTTAACTTTGGCAGGTAAAATTGTTCTCATCAAGTCTGTTTTGAATGATGTTCCCATATATCTCATGTCTGTTTTGAAGTCTCCAAAAGTAGCCATTGTTAGTTTACAGGATACTCTTACAGATTTTCTTTGGAACAATAATAAAGATGGCAAGAAGAAACTCCCTTTAGTTGCATGGGATAAGGTATGTTTGCCTAAGGAACTTGGGGGGAACAGGAATTCAGAGTCTAGAGAATCAAAATTTAGCCTTAGGTGCTAAGTTGGTTTGGAAATTATATGACAATCCTAGCTCCTTATGGGCACAGATCATGTTTGCCAAATATTTAAATAATGGACCGAGAGAGTACATTTTTTAAGTCTCAAATTTGCCTTTGGGTTCTGCTATTTGGAATTTCCTTTGTAAATGTAGATCAGTTATTTTCCCTCATCTCTCATGGATTGTTCATAATGGTAGAAAGGTCAGATTCTGGGATGAAGTATGGAATGGACACACACCTTTGGTGAATATTAGGGATTGGTCTCCTCTGATCACTATTCTTTCCTCCCTTTGGGGTGTTTTTGTAGCAGACTATTTTGAAATTGTGACTAGTGGACCCCTTAAGCTAGCTAGATGGAAGTCGATTGATTACTTAGATGTTGATCAAAGCATGAAATTAGATTTTGAAAAGATTTTGGGGGATAGAATTGTATTTCTTTCTGATTCTGAGGATGAACTTATTTGGACAAAGAATATTTCTGGTAAGTACACTATTAAAGATGGTTACAACTCTCTTATGGTTGCTAAAGATTTATCTTCTTGGCCTTATAAGTTGTTTTGGCATTCGTCTTGTCTTCCCAAAGCTGGAGTCTTTTCTTGGTTGGTAGTTCAGGATAGAGTCCTTACAGGTATGAGACTAGATAGGCTTGGTATTACTGTTGTTTTCCCTTGTGTCCTTTGTAACAAAAATTTGGAATCTTCTTCACACCTGTTCCTACATTGTGATTATGCTTATGAATGTTGGCAATGGTTGTTTGAGAAGTTAAATATATCCTTTGTTATTGGTAAGGATCTCATTTCCCATTTTAGATCTTGGCCCTTTATGTTTGCCTCATCTTTTTATGCATGCCTTTGGATCATATCTCCATCTATTGTGATTTGGAATGTTTGGCTAGAGAGAAACAACAAGATATTTAAAAAAACAAGGTCTCCTGTGTCTGAGGTTCTATTAAAAATTGAGTCTTCAATCTCTGAGGTTGCTTTGTCATTTATTTATAAGAATTTGGAAAATCTTACTTCTTTTTCGCACTGGGATAGTAGAGTTACTAGAGTTTGGAAGCTACTATCAGTTGTACCCTCTTATGGTTCAATTTTAAAAAAGAATTATGCAATAGGTAAGAGATATTCTGCTAGATGGAAACCTCCTCCGCAGGGGCACTTTAAACTGAATTTTGATGGGGCCTCTTGTGGTAACCCTGGGCCGACTGGGGTAGGCACGGCAATTTATGATCACAATGCAAATTTTATTTGAGCTAAGTATCATGCTATTGGTTTTAAAACTAACAATTATGCGGAATTTCATGCTTTGTCTTTTGGATTGGACTCTTTGGGAATTAAGGACTTAATAATTGAAGGTGATTCTATGGTGATTATTCAATGTGTTATGAAAAGGAAAATGAATTGTTGGAATTTGCAGTATATACTTGATCCCATTTTATAAAAATTAGAATTGTTTGAATCTTTCTTGGTATCCCATTGTTACAGAGAAGTTAATAAGATTGCAAATTATTTGGAAAATTTAGCCATTGATAGCAATGCTAATCAGTGAGAGGTGGGTTTTGAGGAAATTCCTTCTAGGGTATGGGAAGGTTTGCAGCAATAGTCATATGATTTTCTTGAGTAACGTCGATGTAAAATTTTATGATGATAATTATTCACGCTTTCCCCCTTCATTTCAAGTATTCATGCTCGTTTTTTGGAGAAGAGTTCAAGGTCATGGTATTTGATATAATAGTCTTTTTCCAAAGGTTTTTTGATACTTTCTTTTTTGGCAGGAAGGTTTTTGGCTCATGGGATTTGGGACAGAGCTTTGGAAAATTTTGTCTTCTTCCATTGATAGCAGCTATGGAGTCTACATTTGAAAATTATCCGATGGGTTTTTTTTGGCAAATTGTCATATGGGCTCTATGCAAAATTGATATTATATGTGTTGTGACCGCATTTTGTATGTGGTTTTGGGCGGGGTGTATAAATTGATCCGTTAGATACTATAGGTTTATTTTATGAGCTGTGACCAGAGGTTTTCTTCCCAAGGTTCTTTCCTCTGGTATGCTCTTTGATTCCTGTGTAAAAAATAAAAAATATTAATAAAAAAGTTTAGTGGAATAATCCACTTTTATTGAAAAAAAAAAATAGTTGAGAAATATTATCTCAAGCATAGAAACATCACAAAATATTGGCTTCATCATTGCTCGGTTTAAAGATATTTATGTGTTGATTCGGCCATGGCAATAAATCATCGATCTGATCAAAACCATAACACCTTTATCATACCCGTATGACCCTTTAACCCTGAAAGACAACAATATAAGAAGAAAGGTTCCTAAGATTGTAGAGTATCTTGATCATCTACATGCCAGACAACACCAAAACAATAATTTGCATTAATCTTCAAAATAAAAGCAATCCAATCCTCAATGTTCTGCATGAAAGATATATGAAAATCTTATAAAATAATTAAATATACAGATAAATAAGCATCTATTTTTTAAAAATAGGAAAGCCAATACCTATTCTTAATAGAGAAATATTAAAATTTATAAGAAGAAAAAAAAACAGAATGATAATGATAAATACCTCTGTGTGAACTGCACAAACCAGTTGCATATGCAGAAGAATAATGCTATGGATGCTTTCAATATATAAAGATAACGCAAAAGGAAATTTGAACTACTTTTTTACAATCCACGAATTTTGATAAGGTTTTGTTTCTACATCCTCATTTCTTAAAGTCACCCTTCAACCTTCGTTCACATGTATCGTTCGATTCAGCTGTTGTGAACGGTTGATATGCATTTTCACTTGAGTCGTGGACAAACAAGTTCACCAATCATGGGTTTTTATGTACACAAGTGTGTTAGCACCCTATGCTGCAACTGTAGATGCCTGCCAGCGTAATAATAATCAACTGTTGATATGCATTTTCCCTTGATCCGTGGACAAACAAGTTCACCAATCATGACTTTTTTGTAAATGGGTGTATTAACACCCTATGTTGCAACTGTAGATGCCTATCAGTGTAATAATAATAACAATAATGATGACTTTGCTGGGAGGAATACTCGAATCTAGCCAGAACCCAATACTGTGATTAGTACTTAAATGAAGTGGGTAATCGATTTCAAATAGTTTGCCCAATATACGACTAGGGCACAAAAATAAAAGTTGCATCAACTGCGAAAAGAAAAAGAAGCAATCTAACAACCGACATTGAACCTATAATACAATTAAATCCTAAATAACTAAGGATGTAACGTTTATGGGAAAGATAAAGCCAGAGAGTTAGGGGCTGTAATAAAAGTTTTATGTCATAGTAAGAGGTGATTGTTCTTTTGTTGATTATTGAACAACAAATTTTAGAAGAGATTTGAAGATTTTACTGAGGGGCATGTAAGAGGAAATAAAAGAATATGGATGATAGTGTCATTAGTAAATAAAATGAAAAACCAAAGGAAAGTTTAGAATGGTAAGAAGCTTATAGGTGATGGTGTCGACATGTATTTCTTCCATGAATGCATTGTAATCCACAGTAGAGAGGTAAATGACAACATATTAATGTACCAAGAACCAATTGGCATATATTTATTAGATTTTCATATTCCATTCATTGTATCAACACCATAAATCACTCATAAGATCTAAATAAAGTTGTGCAACAACTGTAGACTACTAATTATCACTAGCCTAAAAAACTACTTTCTTGAAATCAAGGATTTCGCTAGTAGTTCCACTCTTCCTTCCTACAATCAATCTAAAATGATCAAGATGGATGTAGTGTCCTACATTGATATGGGCACCAATGTAAGTTTCTTATTTCTACAAAATTAAAGGAACCATCTAGGGTAGGGTTTACCAAAAGAATAAGAATGCACCCATCAAAACTCCACAGAATTTGCAAGATATGATTATGAAGCAATGCTAGGAAACTATTAAGAAAATGGATTCAACCATTTTAGTATCTTTTTTTCATTTTTTTAAAACCAAAGAGAGACCAGAAGAACCAGATCGATAAAAAAATGTTCACATAATATTTACCCTAAAAATTGTCCAGTTTATCTGATGAGAATAAGTAATGGGAAACATTACACAAACCTTAAGAATGATTGGTTGTTAAATTTTTTTTTAATCACCATTTAAGGGCGCTCCTTGGGCTATGGTATCTTGGCAAATAATTCAGGTGTCTCTTTCCTTGAGCTCGCGTGCATCTGCCATGCATTTTCAATGGGAGCAAAAATCCCACTATTGCAAGAGGATAACTAGATATAGATTCCAACCTACAATAGGGAAAATAAATTCATTGTTGGTGCATTAATGAATTAGTCCTCACAGGATGTGCTTTGCACCAGTGCCTCCCTATCATAATTATTCAAATGGATTGATATGCCATTTAAAATATACCTGCTTGTTTACTCATGGTTCTACTGTAGCTGAAGAAATATAAAGAGTTTCCATGGTTTCTAAACTCAATTGCAGGATATGAAGACAAGATTGAAAATTATTAGATGATAAAGGCACTTTTTCCATCTACAGAGCGTTGCCACCTCTCACTTTGCATGCAAAAATTTCAATCACCAGCTATTCATCTCTAGCCAAATGGACATACTCTACACTTGAAGAAACTATCACTTTAATCTATTGTTCTTACTTATCGGACATATTAATAATGCCTGCAAGTGCTAACAAACACATTGTATCTTGTGCGTTCTCTCATATAGAAACTCGCATTTTTGTCTCTGACATTCTGTAGAGGCCAATAGCAAACCACCAAGGTTTTACTTAGTTAATTTGTGAGCATGTTTGAGTGTCAAATCTTCACAATATATATTATCAATAGTTGAAAATGGCTTGTGATTGGTTGCAGGGAAAAATTTTAATCACTAGATAAACACAGAGCCTGTGCTATAGTTTCTTGTGGGTAGGAACTAATAAATATTAGAAATGAAAATTTCACAATCCTACTTTATTCAAAACAAATCCCTTTCACATTTATTGGCATTCTATGTACTTTGTTGCGAACGACTTGTGTCTTTTATTGGATTTTTTGGTTTACAAATTATTTTTAATCTTATACATTTACATTAAATTATTGCTAACTTCCTATTTTACATAGAATTAAGTTGGAAAATTATAGATTTTCAAGAAAGTAGACATTTTATTATAAATTTTAAGAATTGTTTTATGTTATGTATTGTTATAATTTTCTTAAAGTTAATTAAGGGTTTATGATTAATTTATTTATATATTTTCATTAAAAATGCTTGGTATGATGAATACTAAGAGGGGGGGGTGAATTATTAGACACAATAAGATCAAATAAACACTTAAAAAATTTAACTGTAGACTGGTGAAGCGGGTTAAACAATAACTTGATTAGAATAAAAACAAGCTACATAGAAAATAAAGCATTCACCCACAGAAGTGTAATCACCATAACACAATATGTTTTTGACGTGGAAACCCAAATGGGAAAAACCACGGTGAGTAAAACTCACAAGTCAACTATCTGTAGAATAGTAACCAGACCGGTTAAGGTTAGACCGGTTAAAGTCTTACAATATTGTTCACCAGAACAGATCCTGTTAGGAATCCAGATCTCTGTTAGGAGATAAGTCTTGTTAAAGACTACCCTGTTAAAGGATTTCAAATTCACAACTGTGAACCACCTTGTTAGAGGTTTTATAATAGGCTTGGCTAGGCCTACACGGTTAAGGGTTTCAGACTTGTCGAAGATATTAGTAATCAACAAGTGAATGATCTATATAGTAGCACAAAATGCTTGATTAGATCCTTGACAATTCCTTGTTAATGCATTCAAGCATTACTTCAGGCTTCTATGTTTTGCACTCTCAATCTCAGTCACGAGATACCTTTTCTCGATCAGACCTAATCTTTATACAAAATCTTCGCACACAACAACTTCTCTTCTATAACTAAAACCCTAGACATGATGTCCTTATATAGGAACTTGGTTTCATGTCGGTCCAATAAGATTAGACTACAATTTCCTAGGTGTAGTGCATCTAGACACATTTGGTAACATGGCACAAAAACATCGCCATAGTGTCGGTGGATGGTAACTCATCACACATTACATGTATATCGGTTAATTAAATATACCAATCACCGGTTAACAAGTGAATACTAGAAAACTAGAACGTAGTCATTTTGATCAAAAGATTAACTGCCACTCAGGGTCTTTGTTCAGCTTGAGATCTTCATACCACTTGGGGTCTTCGGTCATACTAAGACTGATAAGCATTTTCTGCACAACACTGATAGTCTTTAACAAACAAATACTATACATACAATACTGATTAAAATAGCTACTGGTTGAGAATAATTCATACATCAAATAAGTGTGTGTCCATCAATGACAATCACAACTAAAAATCATCAAAATACCAACAATCTCCCCCTTTGGCATTGATGGCAACACTTTAGGAAAAAATTTGACATCCAAGTGCTAAAACAGACAAAAAGATGCCATGAGCAAAATTACTCCCCTAAGCATATACACTACTCCCTGTGCAAAAATTACAAGTATGTGCAAAATAATCATCAAAATTTGAAGATAAATACACTACTCCCCCTTTGCCAACAATGACAAAGTAAATGCAAAATATTGTCAACATGCATAATGTAAAAATAGAGTATGTGTTCATGACAATAAAGAATAAAACTTTTCAAAAAGAGATTTAAAGTTTTGTTGGAAGTTCTTCATGTCTGAGGACCACGACTCAAGAAGTGAGGCAGAAATTTCACTCTCGGTCTTCATTTGGAAGGCTAACTCCTCCATCGCATCTATGTTGCTCAACTCCGGTGTCACAGTCATAGCTTCTAAGTTCAAAAAACATTTTTGAAGAACCTACAATTTTGGCAATAGGAGCAACTGAAGCTCCTGCAAATATTGAGTCCGATTGCAGATCTCTGAGTCAAGCTTTGCAATCTAATGTTGATAATGATGAATAGTGTGTCCATAGGCTATGATCAGATCATAGGGCAGTTTGAAGTTGTCGATATACTTCTATAACTTTTTTTGTAATAGTGTCTTTTGTTTCAGAGCATCTTCAAAAAATAGGTGAGGCTAACAGATTTTACTTAAAAGTAGGTGACCTTCACCCATAGCTGAGTTTATATCACCTTTTTGTTTAAGAAATTTTGCCCGGTCTTCAGTCATGTGCTATACTAAGGCAACTGCGAGTGCCTTTTCATGGCTTTTCTTTGCAGTGGCCTGGGCAACGTCTTCCAAACATTGTACCTCGTCATTGACTACTATGCAAAAAAAATTGAGCTTATCCAGCGAGGAATCGGTACTAGGGAGATTAGTATCAGGGATTAGATTAGAGAGGGTGTCAACGGAAAATTGAATGACATCCTGCTCTTTCTTTTTCCTTAGTTCTTCCAATCTCTCTTGCACTAATTGAATGCTTCATAGTAGCTTAGTTTCATCAGCCGATTGGGTCAGATAGGCAAGAGTCAAATCAATGGAACTGGTGGAATCAACCTATTTGGCTTGATCTCCAGTTGTCTTAGGAATTTGTTCTCCTTCTTTGGCCTTGATCTCCACTTGTCTTCTCTTCTCCTCTTCTTCTTTTTCTTGAGCTACCTTGGCAGCATGTACTTTCTCATCTTGTTTCTTCCTCTCTTCTTCTTTCTTTTTCTTCTCCTCTTCTTCTTTCTTCTTCTTCTCCTGTCACGCTTTCTCCGCTTGCTCTTTCTCTTGTTTTTCTTTCTCTGCTTTCTCTTTTTCAAGTTTCTCATTTTCCGCTTTCTCTTCCTTTTCTTTCTCTAATCTTTCTTTTTCAACTTCCTCCTTATCTAGAGTGGTATCCTCCATATCTAGTGCATCAACATCAATGGGGTCATTTTGTTCTGCTATTCTTTCTCCCATACTATCAAAGACTACATCGGGTTTGGTTGTAGATAGATCAAGCTCTTGCACAGCCAATCGATTAACTTCGTATACTTTTTGCATGTTGACAATAGTTTTCACCTTCAAATGGGTGTCATTTTCCACTTCAGAAGATTTGCCTTCGAGTAGCTGAAGTCTTCTTCTTCGCATGAAAAAAATGCCTTTGTTTTTGTCAATAATTTCAAACAATTCTGAATTAGAGACATCTGGAAAGTATTGAGCAAAAACCTTCTCCCTGATGTCTTGCTCTTTTTCAATGGCAATGCGCCATTTGTTGTCCAAAGAATCATACAAAGATTTAGAAGTAATAGATTTAATCTCAGAAGGTGATCGATCATTAATACATAGATATTTAATAAATTCTTGTTCAACATCCTCTTTTTCACTATCATTGAAATCATCAAAATAGTCTTTTAAATCGTCAAGGACTTTTCTTCTAATATTCTTTATGGTCCTTTGAAAATGTGTCATAGGTTTGTAAGAAGAAATATCTAATTTTACCGGTGTAGAGATTGTTGGTACATTACCGATTGACTTCATTTTCTTGGTAGATTGCCTTGTCTTCTTTACTTCTACCTCTGATTCAAAGTCTTCTAGATCTGGTGAGTTATTCCTGGTTTTCCTCGTTCATTTGAACACCTTTGCCGGAATAGCCTCTGATTTCTTTTTTGCAGGTGACCTTTTGGTTACTTTGGGACTAGCAGTAGATGTAACCAATGCCGATGCTGATGGCACTGCTTTACCCTTTATCTGCTTTGATACCTCAATATATTTGATCCTTTCTAAATAAGTATCAGTCCTCTTCTTTTTGGGTTCTAGTGGTGAAGCTAGTAGGGTTGAGGCATATCCTGTCAATATATCATTTACCACCTCATAGCCCATAGGCCCAACTACATCTTTTCTGGGTTCGACTACTTCCATTATGCAATGATCTGTTTTGATGATGAAATAGATGTCATCTTCTTATTTCTTAACTAAATCACCAGATATTCTCATTCTCTAGTTCATTTTTAGTTTGAATTCATCAAAATACTTGTTCAAAGTCTCCGAATATGCAATTCCTACTACTTGCAGACTCTCCTTTATTTGTCTGGAAACTAGTAGATCAGTTGACCATTGAACATCACCAACTCCAGGAAAGTATCTTTGAAAGAAGAAAAATAAACCAATAAGTAGTTGACCAAACTTAAACCTCTGAGTTTTATCTGATTTGATTGACTTCGGGTTATCCATGAGTTGTTTCTGCATAGAGGTACATAGGTCACATTCTGCATTTTCCTTTATCATTATGTAAGAGGCATGCATCGTTGTTGAAGGAATAGAATTCATTCAACTAGCATAGAATATTCTATATCCAATTACCATACATGCATATTTCACCAAATCATCTCTAATGGTGTTGACAGTAATTGCTCGTTGGTCACTCACAGAACCAGTGAGCTCTGTTACTTTGGTTTTGGGGATTTTTCGAAGAAGGGGCACTTCCCCAATATTGCAAAATCTGTTCATGGCATGAATTGCCTCTGGTGTAATGTCATGGGTTTGTTCAAGGTACATCTTGTTACCGTGAACCCTACTAAGGATGATCCTAATGTTTTCCTCTATAAATTCTTTGAGAAAGTATACTGCATTGTGCAATTTCTTCTTCTCTATTATGCTATATTTAGGTTTAATCTTTTTATCCTCTCCACATAATAGACTCAATTGGGAGTGAATTACTAGGGACCCTAGGTATTCTAGTTTGCAATCAATATATCCTGAAACATCGCCTTTGAAAATGACTCCGACAGGAATTTGAGATAGGGCATTATATCTCATCTTAAGAAGCTCGGGTGTGTCCTCAAGTTCAGTAGAACTAGAGGGGACATTAGATGCAAATGCCATATCAACTGGATTCCAAATGATAAGAATGTTTCAACAAAAAATACCTTTATTCTCTGAGCTTAGGGTTTTCCGATGTCGAGAAAAACACACTTCTCGGGGCGCTTGATTACCACTTTGACTTTCACACTAATAGCATGAAGTGGGTGCACGATTTTGTGCAAGATTCCTTTCTGAATTCTTTTGAATGCAAGATGAATTGCTCTGGTTGTGCTTCTCAGGTTAAACAAAGTTTCTCGAAAACTAGGTAAGTAGAAATGACGATAAAAGTCACTTTTAAACACGCTCCCACCTACCATAATAAATGCATCACTATTAGGGTTCAAACCCTAATTTTACCTTTTACTACTTCAATTCTTTTGTCAGTTGACAGGTAACAACTGTCGATAAAAGTGTTTTATCGATATACTTTGGAGGTTTCTAAATATTTATACCCATATGTTCCCCATAAGCTTTTTGAAGCCCAGTTTACTGATTTAGGGATTTCCACAGTTGGTGTGGAAACGAGTACATCATGTGGCTTCTCTTCAGATTTCTTTTTTCAGGTTTTATCCATATCCACCTGAATGGTTTCAACATCAATCTTCCCTTCAGTGTTGATTGGTATGTCTCCTGAAGGATTCTTTCTCAGTCTACATGCTCTGGCAGTGTGTCCCGGTTTATTGCAATGATAACATACCATTCCAGGTGTTCTCCATGGTCCGGTGTTCACATTTCCATTCTTCCTTCTGCATGTTGCAGTAGTGTGACTGCTACCATGACAGATCAGATGGGTTGCTCTCCAACTGGTTGCTGCTTCACAACAATTTGACCAGTGGTCATGGGTTCTATACTGGTTTGGGTTCCGGTTCATAGGAGGTTTAGGGACAGCTCCATTGGATCTTGGTGGATAATTCCCAGAGTTGTTCATAACCGACTTGCACTCAAAAGCTCTATGCCCAAACTTGTTGCATGTATAACAGTGACCATTAAATCTACTAGGTCTAGCCACATTGTTTTGAAAATAAGGAAAGTTATTGTAAGGCTTGCTCCTACATACATTAGTAGTATGTCCTTCTTTAAGACAGTTAAAGCAAACAGGTTTGAACTTTTTCTTACCATTACTTCCGTTGTTGTTCTTAGGTGTTGATTGCTTCTTTAGTGCATCATTCTTGGTTCTAGAGGTCTCACCTTCCTTGTATCCAGAGAAACCAAGTCCAGTGGTATCCTTTGATGGCTTTACAGATTCCAGCTTTTTCTCTAACTTGACAACACTTCGGTTGAACTTAGCAAGTATTTCTTTTGTCTCAGCAAGTTCCTTGGAAAGAGAATCATTGGTCTTCATCGGGGTTTCATTTTGAGAGATAGCTACATTCAGTTCAACTTGCATTTCTTCTTTCTCTTCTTTACCCTCTTGCAGATAGGTAGTAATAGTACCGATTTCTTGCTTTAATTTAGAGATCTCATGCTCCTTGTCTTTTACCAAATCTTTAGCTTTTCTTCTATTTTAGTTCCTGACTCATCCTGATAGTCAGTCCTTCTAACTCCCTCCTTAGGTTAGTTTTGGATTCATTTAATTTCTCCACTTCTCCAACTAGTTCATCCATGTCTGCTTCATCAGAAGAGCTGTTTTTAGTAAGTTCCATCAACTGCTTAGCAAGCTCTCTTCTCTTGGCTAAAGAGGCTTTAAACTTGATCTTGAGTTAATCATAGGCTTTCTCAGATTTAGCCAAACAATGAGTGAGTTCCCTCATGCTGAATTCCCCCATATCTCCTTCCAGTTGGTTAGACTTATAGAAAGGTTGTCTCTGATACCAATTGATGAATACTAAGAGGGGGGGTAAATTAGTATACATAATAAGATCAATAAACACTTAAATAATTTAACTACAGACTGGTGAAGTAAGTTAAACAATAACTTGATTAGAACAAAAACAAGCCGGATAGTAAATAAAGCATTCACCCACATAAGTGAAATCACCATAACACAAGATGTTTTTGACATGGAAACCCAAATGGGAAAAACCACAGTGAGTAAAACTCACAAGTCAACTATCTGTAGAATAGTAACCAAACCAGTTAAGGTCAGACCGATTAAAGTCTTATAATGTTCTTCACCAGAATAGATCCTGTTAGGAATCTAGATCTTTGTTAGGAGATAAGTCTTGTTAAAGACTACCCTGTTAAAGGATTTCAAATTCACAACTGTGAACCACCTTGTTAGAGGTTTTACAATAGGCTTGGCTGGGCCTATCTGGTTAAGGGTTTCAGACTTGTTGAAGATATTAGTAATCAACAAGTGAATGATCTAGATAGTAGCATAGAATTCTTGATTAGATCCTTGACAATTCCTTGTTAATGCATTCAAGCATTACTTCAGTCTTCTATGTTTTGCACTCTCAATCTCAGTCACGAGATACCTTTTCTCGATCAGACCTAATCTTTTTACAAAAGCTTCGCACACAACAACTTCTCTTCTATATCTAAAACCCTAGACATGATGTCCTTATATAGGAACTTGGTTTCATGTCGGTCCAATAAGATTAGACTACAATTTCCTAGGTGCAGTGCATTTAGACACATTTGGTAACACAGCACAAAAACATTGCCATAGTGTCGGTGGATGGTAACTCATCACACATTATATATATACCGGTTAATTAAATATACCAATCACCTTTTAACAAGTGAAGACTGGAAAACTGGAACATAGTCGTTCTGATCAGAAGATTAACTGTCGCTCGGGGTCTTTGTTTAGCTTGAGATCTTCATACCAATTGGGGTCTTCGGTCATACTAAGACTAATAAGCATTTTCTGCACAACATCAATAGTCTTTAACAAACAAATACTATACATACAATACCGATTAAAATAGCTACCGGTTGAGAATAATTCATACATCAAATAAGTGTGTGTGTCCATCAATGACAATCACAACTAAACATCATCAAAATACCAACATGGTAAACTTTTTAACATGACCGGTGACGTTGGCATGACATGCCCTCTGGCTCCATGTGAAATGATTTTGATCCAGAGCTATGAACTGGCGAGGCCACAAACGAGGGACCTCATCTCCACACTTCACTTGATCATACTTGTGTACTCAACAGCCTAGCAAAAGCATGAGGCATGCGAGCTCAATGGCCCAACAGGGATTTAAACCTTGGTCATTGCTTCACCAATAAAGTGCTTTAACCGCAACATTACATGTTCAAAGACAAGATTAATTTATATTAATTAATTATAATAATTAATAAATTAGATGATTGTTTGTTATTTTAGAAAATATAAATATATGATTTAGGATATTTAAGTCTATAATGAGAGAATATTTTTGGAACAAAATTGATCTCACATTGATATATGCTCAAAAAATAAAGTCTCTTTATCAGGAAAGGTCTCAATGATAATGTTTTACTAGAAGGAAAATTTGTAGAACTAAGAAAAATTAGTTGTCATAAATTAGTCTTATCAATTCAAACTTGACTCTATACGTGGTAATGCATTTATCTTTTTCTTACTTGAATAAGTATCTACTACACTCTTCCAAAAGATCACGATATTGATGGTTGTGATGTGTGAAAAGTAATACTAGACTAACTAGTAAATTAACTTAGATCAACCTTCTCTCCATAATACAATGGAACATGAACTAGCCAAAGGTGTTAGTGCTTGACTATCATCCTAAAATGATAGCCAAGATACCTATGTTATATTCCTTTGTTATAAAGAGGGTCAATTTATTGATATGTTGTCTAATGATTAACCTAATTAAGCAACTATTACAAAGATAAAATAGAAAAAATCCCATAGACAGATACAAAAATAGGAAGAGGATATAGAGAGGAACTTGTCACCAAAAATAGAGGTCGATTATGCAGGACAAAAGTACTAGGTTTTAGTATCCAAATATAGATATCATAATTTTGAACAAGTTCAATAGATCTTTGGGTGTCTACCACTAAAAAATAAGCCAAAAATGGTAGGACACTAGTGCAAACTAGAGTTCTAGGGTTTTGCTCCAAACTTTAACTAATCATATCTATCTTAGTTTTCTCTACCTATTTGCAGCCTCTAACTATTTCAAACTTTAGATATGCACTTGCACAATAGTAAAGAGGGTGAAGGATGGTTGTGGCTATATAGGAGATTGGTTTGATCCAGCCCCCACTTAGGTATTCCTACATCAATGAATAGTCAATTTGATAATAAATAGCAGTGCATGATCTAAATTTTAAGTATGTATAAGATGGGTAAAGTGGATTCCTAAATGCCTCTTGAACAAGATAGTGCAAAATCCAACCCAAGAAAAAAATTATACTGTCAAGGGCAATGACTCTTAACAAATCAGATTAGGTGAACAAAAGTCAGAGCATGAGAATAAACAAAGTACCATACCAAACCACAATAGAGAGGTACAAGTTGATTGCCAATAAGTAATTTTGATCATTCTCAAGCATTAAAAGAGCTTCAATCATAGAAACAAGAGAGACAATAACAACAATAGATCTTGTTTACAAATAAATAGTACTTTTTAAATTTATGTAGCTTGTAATGCCCCACCAAAGTGTTGGATATTATTGTTGCGAGGATATGTGTTGTCATTGATGTTAACATATTCTTGTGTTTTGGTGTTGCAAAGAGTTATTCTGGTGATTTGGTGATTGTAGTGAGTTGATCTAGTTGGTTTATCTATTTGATATGTTGAATCAACTAGAAATACTTCATTCTTTATTGATTTCATGATGCTATGTGGCAATTTGATTGAGTTGTGGATTCTGGTATGGATATTGGTTTTTTAGTTTTCAGTGTTGCAGTGTTCTGGTGTTTGATATGTTATGCTCCAGTATGATCATATATTTGGTTGCATATTTGGGAGAGTGTTTGAAATGTTCTTGTGTATATTCATTTCAGATGGTTCATGATTTGGTGCTCTACAAGCTATCTTTCTTGTCCCAGTTAATAATGTTGAGTGTTCTTGAGTGTCAGCATGTTGATCGATGAGAATTTGATTAAGTTGTGTTAGTGCAGCTATTGCGGATGGTTCTAATGTTCTTTTTGGTGTTTCCTAATCATGTCCTATTTGTTTTGGTGGTCTGCATTAATCATTGTGCGTGTTGTTGAAGATCTTAAGGGTTCGGTGATATTCTTCATGTTATGTGGTATTTTCAGTGGTGTAACGTGTTGCGGTTGATCTTGGCAAGATTTTTGGTGATGTTTCATGTTCAAGGATTTGATTTGGGTCCATGCTATGTTGTATAAGGAATTGTATTGGCCTGGTGGTTTATTTAGGTGTTAAGGGATAGGTTGATAATTTGTTTAAATAGGTGTTATAATCATGTAATTTGGATATAGGTGTTGTGTCTACATTATTAGACAGTGGTGTTTGTGCGAATAAGTGAATTCATCTTTTGGTGTGGTGTATTAAGTAGAGAGTGTTGCAGGTCAGACAAATGAGGTCAACTAGAACTGTCATCAAGCATTAGGAAAAGTTATTCTTTCATTTCATCTTAACCAGGTTGTAGTCCAAATATTATTGTAAGGTAGTGAACCTTCCTTGAGGGTTGTAGCCTTTCGGGTTATCATATTTTGAGTAGTGAGTTCTAGGAAGTGTGCCTAAATGCATGTGCATTCCCCATTGTAATATTTACACATACTGTTGTAGAGTATCATGTTATTGTGGGTAGGTTCCCACCCTATTTTTTCCCTTAACCAGGTTTTCCACATCAAAATATTGGTGTGTTGTTGTTATTGTGTTTATCTTTATTCTTTCTCCAGATGATTAGATCTGAGATTGTGCTTAAGTTGTTTAATCCAGTGAAAATTGATTCACCCCCCCCTTCTTAGTTTTCCTTCATTACTATTGCCAACAATTAGTTCAGAGCTAGATCCTCTAGAAGAAGATTGACCGCTTGAGGAGATCCGGGATGGCAACCTATGTGTTCAAGAAAGAGATTCTAAGATTTGATGGAAATAATTACACTGTATGGAAGGATCAGATTGAAGTTCACTTGAAATGTATTGGAGATCATTATTGGAAGATTACAAAGAATTTCTACAATGTTCCTCAGAATGGTAAGGTTACTGTTGCTGAGATCAAGGATGTTGAACATAACATAAGAGCTAAGGAAGCATTTTTGAGTGCCTTGACTGACTTAGAGATGACTAATGTGATGGGTCTGCAGATAGCTCATGAGATCTAGAAAAGTTAGAGACCTTGTATGAAGGAGATGCACAAGTTAAAGTTACTAACTTGCAGAGTTTGAAAGGAAAGTATGAGACATTGAAGATGGGAGAAAATGAGAACATAACATCCTTTATAGCTAAAGTGAATGAACTTGTTATGAACATCAGATGTGTCGGTGGAACTCTTCAAGAAGATGAGATTGTTGCTAAGGTGTTGAGATCATTTCCTCCTTCTTACAAGCCTAAAGTAGATGCTATTGATGACATTTGAAGTATGACTATTGTGACAAGAGACATGTTGGTTGGTAAGCTTGCTGCATTTAAAGCCTCTATATCCAGGAAGCATAAGTATGATCTGGGAGAGAGTTCATCTAGGGTTTCTAGATATTAGAGAGAGATGAGAGAGATGGAAGAATAGGAAAGAGAGTTGGAAGAGCTTGAAGCACTTATTTGTCGGAGATTTCCTAAGGGAGTCGGTAACTATAATAGGAATTTACCTTTGAAATGTTTCTCTTGTAATAAGATAGGACATTTTTCTTCTAGGTGTTCTAACAGAATGTCAAGGTATGATAAACATGATAAATATGATAGATCTGATAAGAATGATAAGCCCTATAAGCCTAATCGGAAGTATAGATATCAAAAGAGATGTTATTATGTTGTTGATGAAGGTGTGATAGATGAAGAGTCTGAGAATGTGAATTCAAAAGATGAATTTGTATTTATTGCTTTCAAGGAAGATGATTCGGTACCAGTGAATTTTACAGGCTACATTGCAGAGGAGAAAGATTTGGTTGTTAATATTGAAGAGAAAGATTAATGGGTAATTGAAAGTGGTTGTTCACATCATATGATAGGTGATAAAATTAAATTTGTGAATATGGAGGGGTATGATGGTGGTATAGTAATATTTGGAGATGATAAAGTTTGTGTGATTCATGGTAAAGGTTCTATGTCTTTCAATGGTAAGCATAATACTGATGATGTATTATGTGTTGAAGGTTTGAAGCATAATCTTGTAAGTGTTGGGTAGATGGTTGACAAGGGATATGTTTTTCAATTTAAGAATGATAAATGCAATATTATAAATGTCTGCAGAATAGAGATTGCATTAGGGACACAGACTAAAGGTAATATATTTCACTTGAAAGCTAATGAGAAAAGTTGTTTGATTGCTCAGATAGATGAAAGTTGGTTGTGGCATAGAAGGATGTGTCATGTTAGTTTTGACTGCATGATAAGGATAAGTTCTACTCAAGCTATTAGAGATTTTCTTAAGACTATAAAGCCTTCTAATCTGGTATGTAAATAATGTTAGTTGGGAAATAAAACAAGAACTTCATTCAAAATTAAGTTGTATAGATCTAATGGTTTATTAGATCTTGTGCATACTGACGTATGTGATCCTACAAGGGTGAGGAGCGAGAAGGGTGACAAATATTGCATGTTGTTGATTGATGAGTACTCTAGAATGATGTGGGTTACCTTTCTAAGGGATAAATTAGAAGCACTGGAGAAATTCAAGATATTCAAAGCTAAGGTGGAGATAGAGAGAGGGTTGAAGCTGAAATGTCTGAGATCTAATAGTGGAGGAGAATTCACATCCAGTGAGTTTGATACATTTTATGAGAGGAATGGAATTAGGAGATAGTTATTCACTCCTAGAACTCCTCTAATGGAGTTGTTGAAAGGAAGAATAAAACCATTTTGGATGTTGTTGGGACTATGTTGATTGAAGGAAATGTTGCACAAACCTTTTGGAAAGAATTTTTTACCATTGTTGTTTACACATTCAACCGGGTGCATATAAAAGGTGTTTCCAGTAAGACTCCTTATGAGCTATGGTTTGGTCATGTTCCTATAGTTAGATATTTTAGAGTCTTTAGAAGCAAATGTTATATCAAAAGAGATGAGGATATAGGAAACTTTGATGCAAGATGTGATGAAGGAATCTTCTTGGGTTATTCTACTAAGAGTAAGGCCTACCGATGTTACAATAAGAGATTGAAGAAGATAGTTTAAAGTGAAAATGTGAAGATTGATGATGTCATGGAAAGAATATTAGAGCATGCAGATATGAGTTTGATGATCAAGATGTTATTTCAAAGCATGTGAAAATTGAGATCTTAAATAAGAATGCTCTACTAGAGACAGTTAATCTGGATATTGTTGTTGTTGGTGATGAAGTTCAAGAACCTAAGAATTAGAACAATTAGAAGACTCCAAGGTATGTGAAATTGAATCATTCAGAACATCAGATTATTGGTGATAAAAATAAAGGTGTGATGACTAGGAGAAGGATTGTTGTTGAAGAGATGTTTGATTTCCAAGATTGAACCTAAAGATGTTGTTGAAGAATGTAAAGATGAGAATTGGATAAAAGCAATGTAAGAAGAGTTGAATTAGATTGAGATGAATAACACATGGGAGCTTGTTCTGATACCTAAAGATGAGAATGTGATTGGTACAAAATGGGTGTTCCAAAATAAACTAAATGAAGTAGGTGAAATGGTTAGAAACAAAGCAAGGTTGGTATGTAAGGGATGTTCTCAGATAGAAGGAATTTATTATGAGGAGAATTTTTATTCGGTAGCTAGGATTGAGGATATTAGATTGTTGCTTGCATATGTTGCTTACAACAATTTCAAGGTATATCAGATGAATGTTAAGTCCACCTTTTTGAATAGTGATCTGGAGGAGGAAGTCTACATTGAGCAACCAAATGGATTTTCATTATGAGATGAAGGAGACATGGTATGGAAATTGAAGAAAGCATTGTATGGATTGAATCAAGCCCCTAGAGCCTGGTATGCCAGATTAGACAAGTATTTGATAAAGGTGGGATTTTGTAAAGGTACTGCTGATAGCAATCTATACTTTAAGGTTGATAATGACAACATTTTGATTGTTGAAGTGTTTGTTGATGATATTATTTTAGGAGGAGATGATGATTTGAGTATGAAGTTTGCTGATGATATGCAAAAGCAGTTTGAGATGTCAATGATAGGTGAGATTAAATTCTTCTAAGGATTGCAGATTACACAGACTGAAAAAGACATTTTCATTTCTCAATCTAAGTATGTGAAGGAATTGTTGAAAAAGTTTGGGTTAGCTGATTCTAAACTTGTTGGAACTCCTATGGTGACTAGATGCAAGTTGTCTAAGAATGATGAATCTCATAAAGTTAATCAAACTTTGTATAGAACTATGGCTAGAGGATTGGTGTCCTTAAATCAGACTAGACCAGACATTATGCATGTTGCTTGTCTTTGAGCTATATTTCAAGATAATCCTAAAGAGATTCATGTTACTATTTTTAGATACTTGAAGGGGACAGTTGGCTATGGTTTATGGTATCCGAAGAATGATGATTTCATATTATGTGCTTATACTGATGCTGATTGGACAACTAATGTTGATGATTGGAAGAGCACTACCAATGGAGATTTCCTTTTGGGAAATAAGTTGGTTTTATGGGCGAGTAAGAAACAAGATGCTATATCTCTATCTACTACTAAAGATGAATACATTGTTGCTGCTAGCAACTGTACTCAAGTAGTTTTGATGAAGCAGATGTTGAAGGATATTAGAGTTATGTATGATGAGCCTACTATTATATATTGTGATAATTCAGGTGCTATTAATATTTCCAATAATGTGGTACTGTATTCTAAAACAAAGCATATATCAATTAAGTATCACTTCTTGAGGGAGAAAGTCAGTGATGAAGAAGTCAAATTGGAGTATGTATCTACAAAGGATCAAATTGCAGATATTTTTACTAAACCTTTGCCTACAGATACATTTATATATTTGAGAAACAAGCTAGGGGTCTCTACCCCTCCCAATGAGAACTAAATACATTGAGATGCATCAATCTGGTGGACTTCATAGTCTTATCTTTTTATCTAGATTGACAAGTTGGTGTCGCTACATAGTTAGAGTAGTCAATTTGTGGTTCAGTTGTTCATATCTATGGGTTTATCCTAAGGGAGAGAGAATGTCCTTCTTGAGGGAGAGAATAATGATCTGTATTTTATCTTTGGCATTATTGTCAAAGGAGGAGAGAAACATGTGAAAAACTGCCTTATCTTTAGAGCTTTGTGTGCATGATCTTAGGGGGAGTTTGTTGATGATGATTTATTCCTTTGCATTGATTGTTTTTAAGATTCATATGTTTCCATCAATGCCAAAGGGGGATATTGTTGGATATTGTTGCTGCTAAGATATGTTGTTATCATTGATGTCAACGTAGTCCTATGTTTTGGTGTTGTAGAGAGTTGTTTTGGTGATCTGATGATTGCAATGAGTTGATCTAGTTGGTTTATTTGTTTGATATGTTGAATCAACTAGAGATACTTCATTATTTATTGATTTCATGATGTTATGTGGTGATTTGATTGAGTTGTGGATTCTAGTATGGAGATTGGTTTTCATTGTTCAGTGTTGCAGTATTCTGGTGTTTGATCCATTGTGCTTTGACATGATCATATCTTTGGCTGTAGGTTTGGGAGAGTGTTTGGTATGTTCATGTGTATTTGTATTTTAGATGGTTCATGATTTGGTGCTTCGGAAGTTATTTTTCTTGTCCCAGTTGCTATTTTTGAGTGTTCTTGAGTGTCAACATGTTGATCGATGGATATTTGATTAAGTGGTGTTAGTGCAGCTATTACGGATGGTTCTAACATTCTTGTTTGTGTTTCCGGATCATTTCCTAACTGTTTTGGTTGTCCACATTGGTCATTGTGTGTTTTGTTGAAGATATTATGGGTTTGGTGATATTCTTTATGTAATGCAGTATTTTTAGTGGTGTAACGTGTTGCAGTTGATCTTGGCAAGATTTTTGGTGGTGTTTTGTGTTCAAGGATTTGATTTGGGTCCATGTTATGTTGTCTATAGAATTGTATTGGTCCAGTGGTTTATTTATGTATCATGTGGTGTAATTTTGTAATTAGGTGTTAAGGGTTGAGCCGACCTTGTAGTCAAGGTTGATGATTTGTATAAATAGGTGTTATACTCATGTAATTTGGATATATGTGTTGTGTCTGCATTATCAAAGAGTGGTGTATGTGCAAATAAGAAAATTCATCTTTTGGTATGGTGTATTAAGAAGAGAGTGTTGCAGGACAGACAAATAACCTTAACTGAAACTGTCATCAGGCACTAGGAGATTCTATTCTTTCAGTTCATCTTAACCGAATTGTAGTCTAAATATTATTGTAATGTAGTGAGCCTTCCCTGAGGGTTGTAGCCTTTCGAGTTATCATATTTTGAGTAGTGAGATCTAGCTAGTGTGCCTGAATGCATGTGCATTCCCCATTGTAATATTTACACATACTACTGTAGAATATCATCTTATTGTGGGTAGGTTCCCACAGTGGTTTTTCCCTTAATTGGGTTTTCTATGTCAAAATCTTGGTGTTATGTGTGTTGTTGTTATTGTGTTTATCTTTATTCTTGTTGCAGTTGATCAGATCTAAGATTGTGCTTAAGTGTGTTTAATCCGGTGAAAACTTATTCACTGCCCTCTCAGTTTTCCTTCATTATTGTTGCCAACACAAAGAACCCCAAGGAATTACAATCAAACACTAAAATAACATAGAAAGCATATTTAAAAAAAATTAAAGTTTAAACTATCTAATTTGCTTAACACATTACAAAATGTTACCGATACTTGACAATGATAAACCAAAAATATGTTGTTTAGAAAAAGACTCCAACATTTACCAAACCATTCCTCTAAGGGTTCCCTAACGTCACTACTAAGCAATACACTTAAACAAGAATTATATAACATAAAAATAATTCAATGAAGGTACTATTGTTTCATTTTGTTACATAACCAATGATGAGCTGAGATATTAGCTCCTTTTATTCCTAGAACTCATAATCTTTTGTCATGTTTTAATTTAAATAATGGGATGGTAATGATGTATTAAGGTTTGACTATATGCATTTCAGATGTTAACTGAACCCATTAAAGCATGTTTTGTCTTTGCCAGTTATTCCTATTGCTATGCCAATTATTCCTCCATCCATGTGATTTGTTCTTATTGTCATACAGATTGTCATAGGCAATATCATGTGTGAAATGAATAAGTGTTATGATTAATTAAAATAGATATGTATATGCTTGTATGTTCTCTCTTTTCAATTGCAAGAATAAATGAGATGTTGCGGAGAAGGTTGTCTTGACACGTCGAGAATGTAGTTTGAGATATTCAAGGGGCGACTAAAAGTTCAAATCAGCAAAGAGGATAATGAGTGTGAGGAACGGTAGAAGAGTAGTAGGGTGCGCAAGACTTATTTATGTCTGACTTTAGTGGGCATCAATCTTTTAATACCGCCACGCTATATTCTTGGTTGGGGTTTGGTATAGATCCACATTTTTAGTGGCTTAACTCTGACTGTTCTCCTTCATGAATGTTATCTGCCTCTTCTCATCGGCGTGATCTTAATTATAGGAAGCTATTGTAATTTTCTTTTAAATAAGTATCTCTGCCTCTTCTCTTAGGTTAGAAGGAAAGAGAGGGAAAAAGAGCAGAAGATTTAGAAATAAAGTTACAGAGTGTTTTAGTCTTCTTTCATTTTGAATGATGTATTGACTTTTGAAAAGCAATGAATAAAGTTATGTTATTCTGAGCACTTAGAGTCATTTTGGAAGCTTGGATACACTCATCCAAGGGGGCCCACTCAGTGAGTGATCATATGCCTTTGTTAAGTTAGTTTTATTTTTCCGCCGTAGTAGACGTCCTAGCATTGACTATTCCTGCAACCACTAGAAGCAAATCCATTGACTGTTCCTGCAGCCAAAGCAAATAGAGTAATTCCTGTTTCGTAGCTTTGGGCTTAGTTAGCATTTATTTAAGTGAGTTTTATGTTAATGTAGAGTTTTCCTGTAGCCATTTAGTTGTTTTAAATATTGCTTTCTTTTTCCAAACAGATTTTAGTTGCTGCAGGTAATGCAGGATAGCTATCGCAAGAACTTAGTGCATATATAGTGCAGACCCATTTCGAGTAGTACGTCCCTGGGTTGACAATCAAATAAAATTCAGTTATGGAGATAGTAACTTCACAGACTGAATGTCCAAACTTCGGGTTGAGACTTTAACTATAGTTATTATTCTTATTGTTGGAGCGAACATTTTTGGCGTCGTTGTCGAGGATGGTGTCAAACTAAGAACCTGTTATGGTTATTATCTTTTTAGTCTTCAGTTTAGTTGTTTTTGATAGCCTAGTTTGTTTAAAGTAATTCTTATGAATCTGCATGCATAGGCGAAGAAGAGATGCTCAAGGTAGATTTGTTCCCAATTATCCTACTCATGCAAGAATCAATCCATATGACCCCCCAGATGTAAATCCTTTTGTTGCACTACATCAAATCCCCAAAAAATTGAACCCTCCTAAATTTGATCTTCCTGAGAATATCCTCCATTTTCTCTTTGGACCTCTTGAAGAGGAACTTCATTTAGTGAATTCTCCCCAAAGCCCAATGCAAGGAAATCCACCCCCTCGTGGGAATAACCCACCTCCACCTGTGGCACCAACATTTGAGTTCCCTATTTCTGATCAGAATGATAATGCTAATCTTAAGAACATTCCAGCTTCTTCTCTCCCTAAATTCTATGGATTAGTGGCAAAGGACCCAGATACATTCGTGTTTGAGTTTGATATACTTTTTAGGAGTTTTTATTATACCACAAATGCTCATAGACTCAAAATATTCCCTACCACTTTGAAAGAATCATCTTTAAGATGATTTATGAGTTTGGGGAGTAGAATAATCACTACACGGGATGAGATGAAACGATTGTTTCTTGTGAAATACAAGGATTATTGTAGAGGCACTGACCGCCATGGGGATGATATTTTTAGAATGACATGAAAAGAAGATGAGAGTCTTGAAGATTATCTGGAGAGGTTTCTATTCAGTGTTAAAAAATCCAAGCATAGTACTCTAAATGAAGATTCTCTCAAGATGATATTTTTGAGAGGAATCAGTGATGAATGCACAGATGCTTTGGATATTATTGGAGGAGGTGACTTAACACAATCAACATGGAATGACATTGGACAAATTTGTTAGAAGTAATCTAGATCTCCTTCTAAGAAGAATAGGCATTTCAAGCTAGGAGTTTCTTCATCAACATCTAGTAATGGAGTTTCTAGAATGGAACTTAGCCATTTGTTGAAGGATTTTAAGGAGGATATTATAAACAATATGGCTACTCAACTGGACATACTTTCAACTAAGAAGAAGCACGAGGAAGCTAATGCAATTCTTGTAGAATTCTGCCCCCATTGTAGACAAAGGAAAAGAGACTACAGATGTAAAATGGTTGCAAATCTTGAAGTTCCTGATTTCAAGACAATACAAGGTGATGATGAACAAGTTTTCTATGTTGATCAAAGAAGGCCAAATTTTCCAAGACAAGGTATGCATCCCGATCCACTTTCTTTTTCTGATTATAGTGGAAATTCCTATGCACCAAATAATCAATGGAAATCTCCATATGCTCAAAATTTTGGTAGTTATCCAAATTGGTATGGTCCTCAAGGCCAAGGGCAACATTTTGCCAATCAAACTCCACAGTGGTAGTAGCCATAAGGAAATTGGTCTCCACCTCAGGGACCATGGCAACAATTTCAGGAAAATTGGCAACCTGCTCCTCAATGGAGGGGGGGTCAGCCATGGACAAATCAATCTTCTGGATATCAGTAACCTATGTAGAAGCCACAACCACCTACAATAATGCCTCCTCTTGTAGTGACTACTGTTCCACCTAAACCCACATAGTTGCCCACTCAACCAATGTCAAATCCTAATAGAAAATCTCGGCAACAACAACAAATTTATTCAGTTGATCCTAATCAATACCCAACCTATTCTCTATCTTTAAGTGATATTCACCTTAGATCTGGGACAACTTTGCATAATCCATCCCCACCACTTATAACTGAGATTCCAAAAGAACAAGAAATCTCTAGTCCAACAATCCCAATACCTCAAAATCAGCAAATGCCTCCATTTCCTCAGAGGTTGCAAGCAAAAGAGATTCATCCAGAATAAGAACAAAGTTTTGATATTATAGATCAATTGAAACATGTATGTGTTAAAATTCTATTGTTACAAGCTATTAAGGATGTCCGTATGTACAATAAGGCACTTAGGGAAGCATGTTTAAAGAATCTTTGTAGAAAGAAAAAAGATCTGCAAACAGTGCATGTAATGGGTCCATTAGCTGATATTATGTTTGGAAAAGTTTCAATTCCTAAGTATGTTGATCCTAGTAGCCTTGTTGTGAATATGGTCATCAATGGCACTCAGATAAAGAATGCTTTGATAGATTTGGGAGTAGCCATTAATATCATGACAAGGGATATTATGCAGGGGTTTGAAATAACTAGTCTCAAACCTACACCTATAGTCCTACAACTTGCTGACAGTTCCATAGTTTGACCTGATGGTATGATTGAAGATAAAGTTGTTGCTTAAGATTCATCCAGAATAAGAACAAATTTTTGATATTATAGATCAATTGAAACACGTATGTGTTAAAATTCTATTGTTACAAGCTATTAAGGATGTCCCTGT
Organism: Cryptomeria japonica; assembly: GCF_030272615.1. Taxonomy (NCBI): domain Eukaryota; kingdom Viridiplantae; phylum Streptophyta; class Pinopsida; order Cupressales; family Cupressaceae; genus Cryptomeria; species Cryptomeria japonica. The sequence goes on from NC_081411.1 coordinate 400,852,758, forward strand.
GTACAATAAGGCACTTAGGGAAGCATGTTTAAAGAATCTTTGTAGAAAGAAAAAAGATCCGCAAACAGTGCATGTAATGGGTCAATTAGCTGATATTATGTTTGGAAAAGTTTCAATTCCTAAGTAAGTTGATCCTGGTAGCCTTGTTGTGAATATGGTCATCAATGGGACTTAGATAAAGAATGCTTTGATAGATTTGGGAGTAGCCATTAATATCATGACAAGGGATATTATGCAGGGGTTTGAAATAACTAGTCTCAAACCTACACCTACAGTCCTACAACTTGCTGACAGTTCCATAGTTTGACCTGATGGTATGATTGAAGATAAAGTTGTTGCTTAAGATTCTTGGGAATACCCTACAGACTTTATGATCATGTTTGCTAAGCTCACATTGGGAGGATATCCAATAATTTTGGGAAGATCTTGGATTGCTACAACTGATGTATATATTCGATACCGGTCAGGCGACATGACTATCTCATATGAAAATACTACCAAAAATCTAGTTCTATATTCTCCTGCTTAGCCCCAATTTGATCAACAACAAGTCATTTGGCCTAACTTGGGAGAAGAATTTGAAGGAGTAGACTTTATCAATCACCTTATGATGATTAATAGAGGACCATTCATCCAACTTCATGATGATGACTCAATTCTCTATAAAATTCTGACAAATGAGTTAAGACAAGAACAAAAATCACAAGAGTCAGTATCAAATATTTCAAAATCAGACCTTCCTGTAGCCACTGATATATTGCATACTTTGTTGCCACAAGAAGTTTGTTCTTCTCATTTTTTTGAAGTATCTCAGATTGATTTTACTATCAAAGTGGAAGTTGATTCAAACAAATATTTGAATATCAACAGTAAACTCACAGAAACCCAAAGAGTAGCACTTGTGGACTTGCTCAAATGTCATAAATATGCTTTTGCATGGGATTACAAGGACATGCATGGAATTGATCCTCCAGTTTGTACCCACCGTATCTACATAAAAGAAGATTGTAGACCACTTAGACAACCACTAAGAAGAATCAATCCTGCATTAAGATAAATAGTTAAAGAAGAATTGTAGAAATTACTAAATGTTGGATTTATCTATCCTATTTCGGATAGTCAATGGGTGTCACCTTTAGTGATAGTTCCCAAGAAAGGAGGAAAATGGTGGGTATGTGTGCATTACAGAGCTTTGAACTTGGCAACCTGAAAGGATCATTTTCCATTACCATTTGTGGATCAGGTATTAGACTCCTTAGCAAGGAAACGGTATTCCTCATTTCTTGATGGATTCATTGGCTACAACCAGATTCAAATTGCCCCAAAGGATCAAGAAAAGGCTACATTTACTTTTCCTTGGGGAACATATGTATATTTTGTTCTTCCTTTTGGATTATGTAATTCTCTAGCTACTTTTCAAAGAGCAGCGATAAGCATATTTTTAGATATTTCCCAGGATAGTATGGATATCTATATGGATGATTTTACAACCTATGGTTCAGAATTTGAAGAGGCATTGAAGAGCCTGAAGAAATTTTTGTAGTGGTGTGAAGAGTACAATTTATCATTGAATAATGAAAAGTGATTCATGATGATGCAAGAAGGTATAGTTCTTGTTCATCATATCTCTATAAATAGAATACAAGTTGACCCAATAAAAATAGAAGTCATTCAAAATATCACTGCAACAGTAAAGCAAAAAGATGTCAGAATTTTTCTTGGTCATGCTGGATATTATAGGAGGTTTATCAAAGAATTTAAAAAAATTGCAGGTCCTTTATATTCTCTTTTGACCAAGGATATGGAATTTAATTGGACTTCCTCATGCAATGAAGCTTTCTTGAAGCTTAAACAAGCATTAACCCAAGCACCATTTCTTAAGGGTCCAAATTGGTCCTTACTATTTTAAATTCATATAGATACATCAGATTATGCTATAGGAGCAGTCTTGGGACAAAAGATTGACAATTTGGAGAGTGTAATTTATTATATTAGCAAGAACATGCGGGGGCTTGAGCTTAATTACACTGTCACTGAAAAGAAATGTTAGCAGTTATATGCACTCAACACATTCAGGCATTATATAATAGGATATCTGATATTTGTGCATACTGATCATACCACAATCAAATATCTCATGAATAAACCTTCAATTACAAGAAGATTGGCTTGCTAGTTACAGTTGATGCAGGAATTTGATATTACAGTTGTTGATAAACCAGAAAAGTCCAATGTGGTTGCAAATTATCTTTCTAGGCTTCAATTGTAGGATGATCCTGTAGCCATAGATAATGCTTTTCCAGATGAACATTTATTCCGTATAAAAGCACACACTCCCTAGTATGTTGATATTGCCAATTATTTAGTTGCTAATAAAATGCCAATTCATTTCTCTCCTAAAGAAAGAAGATTTGTTAGTTGAGAAAAGCTTTAACTTCTCATGGATTGCTGATTGTTTATTTTATACTGGACCTGACCAAGTCATGAGAAGATGTGTTAGAGAGGATGAAACATATGATATCCTTCATGCATGCCATGATGAGCCATGTGGAGGACATTTTTCTGGTAAAAGAACAACACTTAAAATATTGGGCACAAGATATTATTGGCCAATATTATATAAGGATGCAACACAATACACAAGGAATGTGATAGATGCCAGCGCATGGGTAGGCCTAATAGATCTGATGAGATGTCATTATATCCATAGATATTAGTTGCACCATTTAATAAATGGGGATTAGATTTTATTGGACCAATTGATCCTCCTTCCAATGGAAAATATTATATTCTGGTATGTACTGATTATGTCACCAAATGGGTGGAAGCACGAGCTATGACACATGCAAGAGATAATAAATTGGCTGAATTTCTCTATGAGAAAATATTTACCAGGTATGGAGTGCCAAGAGAAATTGTTTCAGACCAAGGACCACAGTTTACTTCCACATTGATTGTAGCATTGGTTAATGAATACAATATCAGGCACAAAAAGTCTACCCCATACCATCCACAAGCAAATGGTCAAGTGGAAGTCACAAATAGAGATCTAGAAGCCATTCTTACTAAAATAGTATCTGTTCATAAAAAATATTGGTCTCAAAGACTTCTTGAAGCCATTTTGGCATATAGAACAACATGGAAAACACCAATTGGTTTTACACCTTTTGAAATGGTGTATGGAAAAGCAGCAATGATTCCTATTGAGTTTGAGCACAAAACTCTGAGAACAACTCTACAATTGAATATGACACTTTCTAAATCACAAAAAGACCACATTCACCAATTGAATGCTTTGGATGAGCTAAGAAAGATGGTTGTCCAACAAAAAAAACCTATTTAAAATCAAAGAGCTAAATGGCATGATAAGTACATAAAGGAGAAGAAATTTCAAGCAAGTGACTGGGCGTTGTTGTATGATTCTAGATATAAGGATATTATGGGAAAGCTGCAGACAAGATGGTTAGGCCCATATGAGATAGAAGAAGTTTTCAAAAATGGAGCAATTTGCTTGACCACTATTGATCCAGTCCTATTCAAGCTATTAGTAAATGGTCATCGACTACGCCTGTATCATAAGCCTGAAACCAAAGAATAGTTCCTACAACAATTCACCAATGAAGATCAAATATCAGTTCCTGCAACTATTGGAGAAGTTCTTGTAGCTATTGAAGAAGTTCCTACAACAACTGAAGGAAACATTCAGGGTGCGGTTCCTACAGCTTCTGTAGGGAACGTTCCTAACACTCAATAAATTCTTCAAGCATCATTTCATGAAGATATTTCCATGTCTTATGGAAATATTATTCTGCATTAATAATTATCCCATCCACGTCATCCCACTTCATTTCTTTTATCTATCATTTCAGTCATGTCACATCATTTCATTTCACCCTTCTTTTTAGCTAATAGTTTCATGCAACATTTATTCGTACGACTACAGGTATATACATAGCTTATTTTTTATTAATTATGCATTTATTATTTTACTATGATTATTGCCTATTTCAAATCCACGTACACTTCCCTCTGTCCTTTCCACATGTGTGGACACGTGTCATAATAAGTTGGGGGGTGTTTTATGGTCTGATTTCCAAGTTAAGTAATTATTCATCCTTGTTAGTAACTTGATTTGATTGCCTACCATCATTCTTTTTAATGATACATTCTTTGGTACAAATGAGTAATGCATTCTTCCACCGAAACTGGAAGTAAGTAAGGAATTTTCAAGCAAATATTTTCAGTTCTGTAGATTACTTTAGGTCCTCATTCTCAACTGCGGAAATTATTTTGTGAGCTGAAATAGTCATGGGTGGAGATCCTATCCGCAATGAACCTGTGATCCATAACACGTTGTTGCAGGATGCCCTGTGTGAGCATTATTTCTGGCTGCATGAGTGGATTGATAATTTTTTGAAAATAAGAGATTACAATGAAGAAATTGCTTATGAGTTCATGCATTCATTCAACCAAGGAGAAGATTATGTCAAGGGATTGAGGGTTATTGCTACAGAACAATGAATAACTGAAGTTACTAGGTTGCTGCAGGAAGGAGAGATATTTCCTGAATCCAAGGATGCAAGAAGCACCAGAGTAGAATTTACATACCTTGTAGATGGACCTCTGATGATGGATAAGCAGGGAACTCGACGGGTATCTCATCTAGAAGAATGGCCCCAGGTGGCATTGTATATAATGAAATACATTACCTATGATGGAAGGTATTCAAATTTACATTTGGTCCATTTCAAATTGCTTAGTCATTTATGGCATGGCCGAAGGGTAAATGTTCCAAAATTTCTATACCACCTTATTTCCATAAGTGCCAACGAAACACGAAAAAATGGAAATCATTTTGTATGTCATCATGGTTTGATAAAATTGTTAGTAGAACGTTCTCTTAGGGATGTTTCTTAAATGGCATGGGGGGTATTTGAAGATATACTGCAATTTAGGGTTGAAGATGCTTCTATTGCAAAGGAATTAGTAGCACAAGAGGAAGACATAGGAGAGCCCTCATCTCCTAGAATTTTTGCAGGAAATGAACCTCCTATTGCCAAAGAAGCTTTGACTATGGCAGAAGATGTGGTGGTTGAAACAAACATTAAGCAACCCTCCACTCATTTGCAAAGAGGAGCGACATCTTTTAAAAGAAAAGGGAAAGAGATAGAAACAATTGATGCAGAAGGAGGAACTATGGTGTAGCCTCAAGCAACGCAGGTTTCTCCTCCAGCCAAAAGGCATAAGCCACAGGGATATTCTCCTGCAGCAATGCCTCTAGTAGAAACCGTTCCTATAGTTACTCCAAAAGTATATGCAAGGAGGACTCGACAAAGTAAACAGAAATTTGGACCAACAGGAGATGCAGTGGAGGTCATTTCGGTAGAAACATCAGAAGAAGAACATGGGAGTCCAACAAAGGTTAAATTCTAGGAAGAATGTGGTGCTGGCAGACTTTCAAGTCTAGCATATGTGGCAGAACAATTTGAAGAACCAGTTGAATAAATTCCATACCCTAAGCTAATAGCTAATAGACCCTCATTATCTCTCACTAGTTTGTCTATTGCATTAACATTTTATAGGTAGTGGGAAATAGAAAGGGCTAGATTACATGGAATTATTGATAAGCAATAGAGGGAAATTGAAAAGAGGGATAATCAAATTATAGAATTGGAAGCTAAAATTGATAAAATTACTAGTATGGTCCCTAAATTGATACAATGTAGGGCTCCACCAAGGGTTTATGCCTTGCATCTAAAAGAGAGGTATTTAAATTTTAAGCTAACCCGCATTATTAGAGACCTTAGTCCTTCTTTAGACACCCTGGAAGAATTTTATGATGCTTATCAGACCTCTCCAACAGTTGTTAAAAATTTGTTGTGTGAATTCTATTTGCATAACTATGTTGTGACTTCTTATAGTGAGTAGAATCCCTTGTTATACATTAGTGATATCCACATAAAAGCATTAATGTCATGGGTGCCAAATGAAATTAGCATGGGAACTCAAGCTAAGGCATATAGAAATCTAGAATTTGATTGTCCATTGTCACTCAGGGCTAAAGCCAAGGACCCATGGCTTCTTTATTATGATTGGCAAAAGTTATTAGCAAGGCCAGATGTAAGGAGTCAAGTGTTACCAATGAGGGAGGAAATATTCCAAGCATATGAACACTTAATTGAAAATGAAAGTGCAACTACAGTTGACTGTTTGATTCACTGTTGGAATAATCTGCCAAAGGACTTGAAACAGGGTGAACCTCATTCACTGCCGAATTTTCATGCAGATATATAGAGAGCCCCTAAATACATCCATTTGGGTAGGATGAAAAATAATCACTGGCTACCCTTGATCTTCCAGCCCCCTATCCTGATGTGGCCATTGTTGGGATGCAGGATTATAGACAAACCCTATGAGGCAGCTACAGAAGAATCCTGATGGGAAAGATTAGAAAAGATGAAGGGATTTTATTGGAATTTGGCTTCAAGAGGGATAGGTCAGGGAACTATTGGTGACTTGCAAATTAGTGCCCGAATCAGAAACTTTCCTCTTGCTAGAGGATCAACAAGACACTAAGTTGGGGGGCATGATGAGCTGAGATATTAGCTCTTTTTATTCCTAGAACTCATAAGCTTTTGTCACATTTTAATTTGTATAATGGGATGGTAATGATGTATTAAGGTTTGACTATATGCATTTCAGATGTTAACTGAACCCATTAAAGCATGTTTTCTCTTTGCCAGTTATTCTTGTTGCTATGCCAGTTATTCCTACAGCCATGTGATTTGCTCCTGTTGCCATACAGATTGTCATAGGCGATATCATGTGTGAAATGAATAAGTGTTATGATTAATTAAAATAGATATGTATATGCTTGTATGTTCTCTCTTTTCAATTGCAGAAATAAATGAGATGTTGCGGAGAAGGTTGTCTTGTCACTTCGAGAATGCAGTTTGAGATATTCAAGGGATGACTAAAAGTTCAAATCAGTGAAGAGGATAATGAGCATGAGGAATAACAAAAGATTAGTAGGGCGTACAAGACTTATTTATGTCTGACTTTAGTGGGCATCAATCTTGTAATACCACCATGCTATATTCTTGGTTGTGGTTTGGTGTAGATCCACATTTTTAGTGGCTTAACTCTGACTGTTATCCTTCATGAATGTTATCCGCCTCTTCTCATCGGCATGATCTTAATTATAGGAATTTATTGTAATTTTCTTTTAAATAAGTGTCTCTTCCTCTTCTCTTAGGTTAGAAGGAAAGAGAGGGAAAAAGAGAAGAAGATTTAGAAATAAAGTTGCAGAGTGTTTTAGTCTTCTTTCATTCTGAATGATGTATCAACTTTTGAAAAGCAATGAATAAAGTTATGTTATTCTGAGCACTTAGAGTTATTTTGGAAGCCTGGATACACTCATCCAAGGGGTCCCACTTGGTGAGTGATCTTGTTCCTTTGTTAAGCTAGTTTTATTTTTCTACCACAGTAGATGTCCTATCATTGTCTGTTCCTGCAATGACTGGAAACAGATCCATTGACTGTTCCTGCAGCCAAAGTAAATAGAGTAGTTCCTGTTTGGCAGCTTTGGTCTTAGTTAACATTTCTATAAGTGAGTTTTATGTTAATATAGAGTTTTCCTGTAGCAATTTAGTTGTTTTAAATCTTGCTTTCATTTCCCTAATAGATTTTAGTTGCTGCAGTAATCCAGGATAGCTATCACAATAACTTAGTGCATATATAGTGCAGACCCATTTCAAGTAGTACATCCCTAGGTTGGCAATCAAATGAACTTCGGCTATGGAGATAGTAACTTCACCGAGTGTATGTTCAAACTTTGGGTTGAGACTTTAACTATAGTTATTATTCCTATTGTTGGAGCGAACAACCAACATTAATCATCTCTATTATTAAGTCAAAAGAACACCTATCCATTACTTCTCATAACTAATCATATTAATATCCATCAATATACTCTTTTAAAGCACCCAAGTAAATATTCCTATGATAGTCTTGCATCATGAAATATGATCATGTATTTAACCACTTAGTTATCTCTATTTAAACATTAATAAATCCTTACAAATGCATCCATAATAGTAGTCATATTATATCAAACTCCTGATTAGGAGTTTCATATACATTTTCAAGTTCAATTACAAAGACATTTCTTAATACATTGTTGCTAGGTATTACACAACATATTACAACATAATGGTGTATCATCTTGAAAATAAATAATGAAGGTACTAAATGATGAATACTAAGAGGGGGGGGGGGGGGGGGGGGGTGAATTAGTATACCAAAAAATACTGTAAACAAACTTTTAAATAGTTTAGTAGATAACTGGTGCAACAGATTCACTACTAAACTGGTTAAGATAAATGCAAACCAAATAGAAAACAAAGCATTCACCCACAAGAGCAAAATCACCATAACACAAGATATTTGACATGGAAACCCAAATGGGAAAAACCATGGTGAGTAGAAACTCACAAGTAACTATCTGCAGAATAGAAACTAGACCGGTTAAGGTCATACAATGTTCTTCACCAGAATAGATCCTGTTAGGAATCTAGATCTCTGTTAGGAGATAAGTCCTGTTAAAGACTACCTTGTTAAAGGATTTCAAATCCATAGATGTGAACCACCTTGTTAGAGGATTTACAAAGGCTTTTCTGGGCCTACCCGGTTAAGGGTTTCAGACTTGTCAAAGATGTAAGTAATCAACAAGTTAATGATCTAGATAATAGCATAGTATGCTTAGTTAGATGCTTGGCAGCTCATTGTCAATGCATTTCAGCATTACTTCAATCTTCAATATCTCCACACTCTATCTCTTCATACAGACCTAATCTTCTCTGCAAAGATCACACATAACCTTTTCTCTGTTATGTCTCACATACACATCTCACCTCTTACACATGCAAACCCTAGACATGATGTCCTTATAAAGGAATCTGATTTCATGTCGGTCCAATAGGATTAGACTACAAGTTCCTAGGTTTAGTGCATCTAGACACATTTGGTAACATGACACAAAATACTAGTTGGTAACTCATCACAGAGTAATACCAGTTAATACAATATACCGATTACCGGTTGTCAAAAATGAAGACTGGTAGATTGTAGTGTTCTGATCAAAAGTTAACTACCGCTTTGTTCCTTCGTACCGCTTGAGCTCCTCGAACCTCTTGGGGTCTTTATACCGCTTGGGTCTTCATACCGCTTGGGTCTTTAGTCAATCTATGACCGGTAAACATCTTTTGCAAAACACCGATAGTCTAAAGACTATAATACACAATATTGGTTGGAACAATTACCGATTGAGCATAACTCATACATCAAGAAAGTGTGTGTCCATCAATGATAATCAAAACATCATCAAAATGCCAACAATCTCCCCCTTTGGCATTGATGGCAACACTTAGGAAAATTTTGACATCTAAGTGTTTTTACAACAAAAATGCCATAATCAAAATTACTCCCCCTAAGCATATACACTATCCCTTTTGCAGAAATTACAATGTACACTACTTCCCAAAATGGTAACATGGAAGTATACATGAAATGGTAACATTCACCAAAATTTTAATGTACACTACTCCCCCTTTGCCAACAATGACAAAGTAATGCAGAATAACCCATGTTTCCTTATATAAAATAGAGTGAATTTTCATGACAATAAGGAATGAAATTTATCAAAAACAAATTTAAAGTCCTGCATAAAAGTTTTCATGGCCAATATCCATGACTCAAGTAATGAGGTAGAAACCTCACTTTCTGTCTTCATCTTGAATACCAGTTCTTCCATTGCATCAATGGTACTCATCTTTTGAGTTACCGTGATAGCTTTTAGATTGAGAAAACATTTCTGAAGAATCTGCAGTCTTGGCAATAAGAGCAGTTGAAACTCTTGCAAATCTTTGGTCTAGTTGCTGATCTTAGAGTCCATCTTGGTTGTCTGCTACTAATAACGATGAAGCATTTGCCCATATGTAGTGAATGAATCATATGACATCTTGAAATTGCTGATATAAGCTTGTAACTCCGATTGGAGTTTAGCTTTCTGGTTAAGCACATCATCACAAAATAGATGGGGTTGGCAGATTTTACTCAAAAGTAATTTTCCCTCATCCATAGCAACACTAATATCCTTTTGTTGTTTCAGTAGTTGTTTCTAGAGCTCATTCATTTGCTTGACTAAGGCAGTGTTGAGTGCCTTTTCATGATTCTTCTTTGTCGTGGCTTCAGCAACATCTTCCAAGCATTGTACCCGGTCCTCCACTATGGTACATAAAAGTTTAAGCTTGGATAGAGAGGAATCAGTACTGGGGAGGTTGGTACCGGGAATCAGACTGGTAAGGGTGTCAACTGCAATTTGTATGACATCCTGTTCCTTCTTCCTACGCAATGCTTCCAGTCTCTCCTGTGCAAGTTTGATTCTTTGAAGCAGCTCAGACTCATCTGCTGATTGAAGATCAATAGGACTGGTGGTATCAACCTATTTGGGTTGATCACCAATTGCCTTAGGAGTCTCCACTTGTTTGTTCTTTTCTACTTCCTTCTCTTCTTCTGATTTTTTCTTGTCCTCTTCTTTCTTCTTTTGCTCCTCTTTCTTCTTCTCCATTTCTTCTATCTTCTTGTCCTCTTCCTGCTTTTTCTTCTCTTCTTTCCTCTTCTCTTCTTCTTGTTTCCTCTTCTCCTCCTCTTTCTTTTTCTCTTCTTCTTGTTTCCTCTTCTCCTCTTCTTTCCTCTTCTCTTCTTCTTGTTTTCTCTTCTCCTCCTCTTTCTTTTTCTCTTCCTATTTCCTCTTGTCTTCCTCTTTCTTTTTCTCTTCTTGTTTTCTCTTAATTTCCTCTTGCCTTGCTTTTTTTGCTTGCTCTTTCTCCGCTTTCTCTTTATCAGCCTTTTCCTTGTCCTGTTTCTCTCTCTCTGCTTTTTCTTTGTCCTATTTTTCTTTCTCTTCTTTTTCTCTATCCTGTTTCTCTTTCTCTGCATGTTCTTTGTTAGGAGTGACATCCTCAACATCTAATTCATCCACATCAATGGGGTCAATTTGTTCTGTCACTCTTTCACCTTCACTATCAAATACTTCATCCGGTTTGCTTGATGAGAGGTCAGGTTCTTGTTCAACCTTCTTATTGGCTTCACATAATTGGTGTATTCTGATAGTAGCTTTCACATGTATGTGAGTATCCTTCTCTACCTCAGAAGTTTTACCTTCTAGTAGCCCGAGTCTTCTCCTTCTCATGAAGAAGATGCCTTTGTTCTTATCCATTATCTCAAATAGTTCAGAATTAGAAGCATCAAGAAAATATTGTGCAAAAATTTTCTCCCTAATCTCCTGTTCTCTTTCAATGGCAATGTGACATTTATTATCTAAAGAATTGTACAAAAAATCTATAGTAACTGATCTAATCTCAAATGGCGACCAGTCATTAACACATAAATATTTGATGACTTCCTGTTCTACCTTTTCCTTTTAATTATCATTAAAATCATCAAAATACTCCTTTAAATCATCAAGTACTTTTCTCCTAATATTCTTAATTGTCCTCTGACAATGTGTCATCGGTTTATAAGAGGAGATGTCTATATTTACCGATGCTGAAGTTGCAAGTGCATTACCGGTAGACTTTGTCTTCTTACTTGATTGCCTTGTCTTCTTTGGTTGAATTTACAGTTCAGTGTCCTCTGACTCTGGTGAGCTGGTTTTGATTTTCCACTTCCTCTCAAAGAATTTAGCGAGAACAACCTCAGGTTTCTTCTTAGCTAGTGACCACTTGGTCACTTTCAGACTGGCAAAGGTAACCAGTGCAGATACTGATAGCACTACTTTGTCCTTTTTCTATTTTGGTTCTTCAACCAGTGTGACCCTCTCCAAGTAGGTATCGGTTCACTTTTTCTTAGCATCCAGTGGTGAGGAAAGTAGGGTAGAGGCATACCCGATCAATAGGTCATTCACCACTTCATAACCCATAGGTTCAACTACTTCCTTTCTCAGCTCCATTGCTTCCATTATGCATTCATCTATCTTTATTGTGAAACAAATGTCATCTTTATAATCCTTCACAATATCATCAGATATCCTCATTCTCTGGTTCATTTTCCACTTGAATTTATTGAAATATTTGTTTAGAACCTTAGGATATCCAGTTCCTACTACTTGTAGACTTTCCTTGATTTGCTTGGAAACTGGTAAGTCAGCAGACCATTGCACATCACCTACTCTAGGGAAATAACCTTGAAAGTAGAAGAACAAGCTGACCAGAAGTTTCCCAAACTTGAACCTTAGTGAATTGTCCTATTTGATGGACTTCAGATTCAACAACAACTGCTTCTGCAAATAGGTACATAGGTAAAATGTAGTATTTTCTTTAATCATTCTGTAAGCAGCATTCACTATAGCAGTGGGGACATAATTCATTCTGCTAGCATAGAATATCCAGTAACCAATCACCATGCAAGAATACTTCACCAAATCATCTTTGATGGTGTTGACGGTCATCGCCTGTTGGTCGCTCAGAGAACTGATGAGCTTATTCATTTCAGTCTTGGTGACCTTCCATAGGGCTGGTACCTCTCCAATATTGCAGAAACCGGTGACAACATGAATTGCTTCTAGTGTAATGTCATGTGTCCATTCGAGATACATCTTATCCCCATGTACTCTATTGAGGATGATGTGGATATGTTCTTCTGTGAACTCTTCCAGAAAGTACACCGCATGATGTAGTTTCATCTTCTCAAGGACACTATATTCAGGTTTGATCTTCTTATCATCCCCATAGAACAAACTTAGATGGGAATGAATCACTAGAGATCCTAGGTCTTCCAATTTATAGTCAATATACCCTGAAACATCTCCCTCAACAATAACTCCGACAGGTATTTAAGATAGGGTATTATATTTTTTTTTCTTTTGAAGAAATTCAGCTGAATCTACAGGTGCACTAGAACTAGAGTGCAATGCAGAAGCCATGATAAGAAAAAAATTCAAGAAATACCTTCACAATCTGAAATTTAGGGTTTGGCAATGTCGCCCACAATACACCACTTCGGTTGCAAGATTACCGCTTAGTGTTCTTCACTGATAGATTGAAAAAGATCTTTGGATTCCTCTGCAAGATTTTTGAATCTACTTTGAATCGCTAGCCAAATTGCTCTTTGTCGCTCTGCTCTTGAAAATTCTTCTCTCAAAAATAGATAAGTGAAAAATGATGACAAAAACCCTTTTAAACAAACTTTCACCTACCATAATAAATGCATCACCATTAGGGCACAAACCCTAATTTTTCCTTTTACCGCTTCAAGTCTTCTGTCGATTGATAGGTAACATATACCAGTTAAGGTCTTTACCGATATAAACTGGGGTTCGAAATATTTCACCGATAGCTCCCCCTAAACTTTTCTGAAGCTCAGTTTGCCAGTTCAGAGACTTCTACACTAGGTGCAGGAACTGGTTCATCCCATGACACTTCTTCTGATTTCTTTTTCCAAGTTTTATTCATTTCTGTTTGAACGGTTTCAACATCAATCTTCCCTTCTAGAGTGATTGGTATATCATCCGATAGGTTCTTTCTCAGTTTGCAAGTTCTGGCAGTGTGTCCCGGTATGTTGCAATGATAGCATACCATTCCAGGTGTTCTCCATGGTCCATTATTCATACTTCCATTCTTCCTTCTACATGTTGCAGTAGTGTGACCGCTACCATGACAGATCAAACAAGTTGTTCTCCAACTAGTTTCCGCTTGATAACTACCGAACCGATGGTCATAGTTATTGTACCAGTTGGTATTCTGGTTCACAGAGGGTTCCGGGATAACTCCTTGAGTCCTTGGAGGATATCTCCCAATGTTGTGCAAAATAGACCTACATTCAAATTCTCTATGCCCAAACTTGTTGCATGCATAATAGTTTCCATTGAATCTATTGGATCTAGGCACATTATTTTGAAAATAAGGAAAATTGTTGTAGGCCTTGCTTCTACACACATTAGTAGTATGTCCTTCTTTGAGACAATTAAAGCAAATAGGTTTAAATTTTTTCTTACCTTTATCCTTGAATGTTGGTTGCTTCTTTGATGCTTCAGCTTTTGTTCCAAAGGTCTCACCTTCCTCATACCTAGAGAAACCAAGTCCAGTGGTATTCTTTACTGGCTTTGCTGATTCTAGCTTTTTCTCTAACTTGGCAATACTCTAATTGAATTTGGCAAGTATCTCCTTTGACTCAGTAAGTTCCTTGGAAATAGTAGTATTGGATTCTATCAATGTTGCATTCTCAGAAATAGCCATGTTTAGTTCACCTTGCACTTCCTCTTTTTCCACTTTACTCTCTTGAAGGTGAACAGTAAGGGCACTAATTTATTTCTTCAGCTTGGAGATCTCATGATCTTTGTCTTTTACCAAATCTTTAGCTTTCCTTCTATTCTCAAGCTCTTGACACATTCTGATACTCAGTCCTTCCAACTCTTTTCTCAGATTGGCTCTAGATTCATTAAATTTTTCAACTTCTTCAACTAGGGCATCCATGTCTGCTTCATCAGAAGAGGTATTTTCAGTAAGTTCCATCAGTTTCTCATCATGCTCTCTTCTCTTGGCCAAAGAGGCTTTATACTTGACTTTGAGTTCATCATAGGCTCTCTCAGTCTGAGTGAGATGATGAGTAAGTTCCCTCACACTGTATTCCCCAATATCTCCTTCTAAGTGGTTAGACTTATAGAAAGGTTGGCTCTGATACCAATTGATGAATACTAAGAGGGGGGGTGAATTGGTATACCAAAAAATATTGTAAACAAACTTTTAAACAGTTTAGTAGATAACCAGTAACAGATTCACTACTAAACCGGTTAAGATAAATGCAAACCAAATAGCAAACAAAGCATTCACCCACAAGAGCACAATCACCATAACACAAGATATTTGATGTGGAAACCCAAATGGGAAAAACCACGGTGAGCAGAAACTCACAAGTAACTATCTGTAGAATAGAAACCAGACCAGTTAAGGTCATACAATGTTCTTCACCAGAACAGATCCTGTTAGGAATCTAGATCTTTGTTAGGAGATAAGTCTTGTTAAAGACTACCTTGTTAAAGGATTTCAGATCCATAGATGTGAACCACCTTGTTAGAGGATTTACAAAGGCTTTGATGGGCCTACCCAGTTAAGGGTTTCAGACTTGTCGAAGATGTAAGTAATCAACAAGTGAATGATCTAGATAATAGCACAGTATGCTTAGTTAGATCCTTGACAACTCATTGTTAATGCATTTCAGCATTACTTCAGTCTTCAATATCTCCACACTCTATCTCTTCACACAGACCTAATCTTCTCTGCAAAGATCACACATAACCTTTTCTCTATTATGTCTCACATACACATCTCACCTCTTACACATACAAACCCTAGACATGATGTCCTTATAAAGGAATCTCATCTCATGTCGGTCCAATAGGATTAGACTACAAGTTCCTAGGTTCAGTGCATCTAGACACATTTGGTAACATGACACAAAATCACCACCAAAGTGTCGGTGGATGATAACTCATCACACATTACAGAAATACTGGTTGGTAACTCATCACAGAGTAATATCGTTTAATACAATATACCGATTACTAGTTGTCAAAAATGAAGACTGGTAGATTGTAGTGTTCCGATCAAAAGTTAACTACTGCTTTGTTCCTTCATACCGCTTGAGCTCCTCGAACCGCTTGGGGTCTTCATACCGCTTGGGTCTTCAGTCAATCTGTGACCGGTAAACATCTTCTGCAAAACATCGATAGTCTAAAGACTATAATACACAATACCGGTTGGAACAATTACCGGTTGAGCATAACTCATACATCAAGAAAGTGTGTGTCCATGAATGACAATCAAAACATCATCAAAATGCCAACACTAAAAAGTAAATAATATAGATCCATCCAACCACACACGAACAAGTCCACCAAATTCCCAATGGGTGAAAAATAAACGCCACCCAAACATGTGGAACCTGTAGGCCCACCCCCTACTAGGAGATAGACACAAGGCCTTGAAAAACAATAAGCGAGAAGTTTAGGGATAAAAGAACTAAATAAACTCACAACCAAGATACATAAGATACGACTTCATGAGATAAGAAGATAAAGATAACAACCAAAATCTTTCAAATAAAGGCCAGAAAACAATCTTAAAAGAAATTCCAGAATCAAGGACTAACATAGTAAGAATATCAAATAAAATATTTTAAAAACTTCCAAAGGCAACCAAAGAACTTCCAAGGTAAAATAAAAACCAAAATGCATCCCAAGGAACTTCCAAAAACAATCAAAAGACTCCAAGAACAATCAAAAGACTCATAAAAGACCCCCATAAAGAGATGATCCCCCTTAATGCACCTAGCTATCCTAATACATAAGGTTCAAATAGAATTACTCCAACATAAAATAAACCGACATGAACCCAATATCAATCCCAGTTTACATATCTGAGATAGGACTTCCATGCAAGACCCTATCAACAAGGGTTAAGTCTTGAAACTGAAACTTAAGCATAAAATTACATTTTATTTCACAATCAAACATAGGAAAAGGAATGAAGACACAAAGACAACAAAAATGGGACCAACTGGATCCAAATAAACATTAACTACAAGACATAGGTCCAAAACAAGCCTCTAGAAGAAAACAAGAGTCAAAACAGAATTAAACTGTAAATTTAGGACCCAAAATAGTGATTTTGTGCATATGAGAATTATTTATATGCATATGAGTCATGTTGCTACACACATGAGTCATATTGTTGCACATATGAACTTTTTTCCTACGTATTCATAACAAATACTATTCACTAAAATAGGGAGACTTGACTCTCAAAAATGGGTAATGAAAAGACTCCAAAGTATAAATCTGATGAAAACCCATTTGAGAAGGGTTTGATAACATTCTAAAAACACTATTTAAAGAATGGGATTAGATTAGAACTATTTATTGTTGATTTGGATCAACACTTTTGCATCTAAAATGGAGTGAGGAGGTGTCTTCAAGGTGGGAAATCTAGGGTTGGATCTTGGCAATGGCGGTTGTGGATCTTCAGGTGAAGGAATCTCTTATGAGTTGTTAGGTTTGGTCATAGGGGATGAGGATGAGGATGTTGCAAAAGGTAGGGAATTTAATGGGCATACTTGTAATTCTTCTATCCCCTTGGTGGGAGGGATTGATGATGGGCCTCGTAGTAAGGATTCCCTAGTCTCATGAGGGCCCCAGGTGGTTTTGGTTCTTCACATGTGTCAGATCAAGGTGCTAATACCTAGGAGCCTTGGTCAGTGATGTTTGGGGTCAAGCCTAACCCAAACCTTCCTCCTATGGTGAACATATCTAATCCGGTCAAAGGTAAGTTTTTCATTTTAGTTTTGGACTCTATAATAAACCTTTTTGTTGCTAAAATGGATCTCTCTCTAGTGGGTAAATTTTTGGCCCCCCATCCAAATATTGAGATTGTTAGAACATTCATTAAGAGGAAATGGAAAGTTAAGGTGCAAGTAGATGTTTTGGCCATGTCCAAGAGATTTTTTCCCTTTTCCTTTACATTTGAAGAGGATTTAAAATCTGTTCTTTGTGGAGGGCCTTTGGTCATTGGGAAAGTTTCTCTGGCATTAGAAAAGTGTGAACTTTGTATGAGTCTCTCTAATTCAATTTTCAATGTTGTTCTAGTCTAGTTAGGTTGTCAGGTCTCCCTTCAGAATTTTGGAATGAGGATTTTTTTAAAGGTACAACCAGTTCCATTGGGGAGTTTCTTTTTGTTGATGAAATGACTACCTTTAGGAAAAGGCTAGTTTTTTTAAGACTATGTGTAAGTATTGTTCAAAAAGAGAATCTGCCTTTATGTATTGACATCGTTTCAAAGTTTGGAGTATGGAAGTAGCCCATAGTGTTTTAAACGATCCCTTTTGCTTGTTTTTAATATAAAAATAATGGTCATCGGGCAAAAAATTCTCTACTAAAAGCCTCTCAATAGGCTCCTCGGAATCAAAAGAAAGTATGAAAAGAGAAAGGCACTTTGTGCGTGACTTCTAAGAGTTCCAATTATCTTTCATCTAAGGTGGTATATGGGGAGGCTAAAATTTGTGATGGTGAACCTTCTAGGGGGTCAAGAGGTTAAGGTTCTAGAGGGTCCTCTTCCCCTTCTAATAACCTTTGTGATGCTCAAGTCCAAATTTGTTCCAGCTAGGAAGGGTTTGGGAGTCGTGATGTTGGAAATATTTTTGGTAGTGTTCCTTTGGCTAATGACTCATCTTCAGGTACTAATGTGGTGGAGTCAAATATCTCGGTGCATCCCCCTACTCATGAGGTCTCCTCTCCAGTTATAGAGGATCATGCTAAGGATGTGCACTATGATCCCAGATTGGGGATGAGTACTGTTGACAACACAGTGATCTCCTTATCAATGACCCTATGTCTCAGACACCTAGTGCTTTGATCCCTCTAGCTACTTCTGTGAGCTAGATGGCATAAGGTCAGATGATAGTGCTTATAGATGTTTCAGATAGCGGTAAGAAGGGTGGGAGCTCTGGTAAAGATATGAATGATTTTAAGGAATCATATAGTTTTGAAGATTTCAAATTTTATGATGAAGGCCCTTTTATAGACGTTAAAACCAAATCCAAAGGAGGATGTAGGTCCTCGAGGGGTGTAAATATAAGAATTAAAGCCAAAGTTTATTGTGTGGGCTCTAGGAGCATAGGAAGGAAGCATCTTAAATGGACTACAAAACATCAATGTATACAAGATATCGTGGGTGGAGTCCAAAAAAATCTTATTGATATGTTATTGCATTATACTCCTAAGAAATGAAATTCATATCGTGGAACATCAAAAGATTAAATAATCCTCACAAACATGACATTTTGGCCAATCTCATCAGAGATTAAAGCCAAACATTCTTTTGATTCAAAAGATGAAGATGCAGAATGATAAGCTTCTTTCTTTAAACAATCTGGGATTTAAAGACAATGGTGTTTATTATAGTAACTCCCAAGGGGCTTCTGGTGGGATAGCTACATTTTGGAATAAAATTTTTATTTTTGGTCAACCTTTGTGGGAGGATTCTAATCAGGTGGCCACTAGGCTAACTCATTTAAGGGATGTTTTTTCATGGGTTATTTATAATATGTATGCCCCTAATAATAAAGTTGTTAGGAGGAAGTTTTGGCTAATTCTTAAGAAGTTTTGAGACCATCATATGGAGGACCTTTGGATTATCATACAAGACTTAAGTACTCCTATGTCTCAATCTAAGAAGTTTTGGGGACCCAAATTTTCTCTAGACAACTCTTCCGACCTGATGGATTTTATTTAGGACCAAGCTCTTATGGACATGGACTTGAAAGGGGTTTCTTTTACTTGGACCAATAGAAGGGCTAGTGAATATCTTATTCAAGTTTGTTTAGATTGTGATATCATCTTTGCTCAATGGTTGGCTAACTATTTCTATTTCCTTTTAGCTTTATCTATAATTGGATTAGATCACTTCTCGATTTGTTTTTTTGTTGAGATTATCTTGAGTAAAAAAAGATTTCCCTTTAGATCACTTCCTAATTTTTTTTATTGAAATTATCTTAGGTAAAGAAAGCTCATGCTCTTATATTTGATCAATGAATGGCCAAATATTGCTATTCCCTTTTATATTTATGTATAATTAGATCGAATCACTTCTTGATTTGTTTTTATGTTGAGATTATCTCGAGTAAAAAAATATTTCCCTTCAGTTTCGAGAAGATGTGGCTTCTCCATCCTAAGTTTAAAGATAAGTTAAGGGAATGGTGGAATATAAATACTAATGGCATGACTATGTTTCACCTCTCAAAAAAATTGAACAATGTCAAAAGGGAAATTAGGAGATGTAATAAAGTCTTTTGGCCATATTTTTTCTATAAAGGCTTTCCTTCAATTTGACCTCTAAGTTATTTAGAAGAGAATTCAAGTGGAAGGGTATCATGGTGATCTCCTATCTTAGGAGAACATTCTCCTCTTGCAACTGCATAATATCATCTCTAAAGAGAAGGTCTTTTGGAAGAAAAGATCCAGAGCCCTTTGGTTGAAATGTGGGGATAGAAGTTACACAAGTTATCTCCATATCTCTCCTATGAAACAAAAAGCCTCTAATCAGATCTCCCACATTATGAAGGATGGGAATAGAATCAAGAATATGTAAGACATTTCCTTTGAAGCCATTTCCTTCTTCTCGGGCCTTATATCTGAGGAGGGGTCGCTGGATGAGGATATGCAAAGATCTTTCACACAGAGCCTCTAATTGGATCTCCCACATTATGAAGGATGGGAATAGAATCAAGAATATTGAAGACATTTCCTCTTAATCCATTTCCTTCTTGGGCCTTCTATCTGAGGAGGGTTCATTGGATGAGGATCTGCAGAGCTCTTTCTTGGGGCATATTCCTTTTCTAATCACTAAAGATATGAATAGGTTCCATCTTCCATTCCTTCTATGAATGAGATCAAGAAAGTTGTGTTCTCTTTGAAATGGAATAAAGTGCTTGGTTTGGATAGCCTCCCCATGCTCTTTTTATAGACCTTTTGGGATATTATTGCCAATGATCTTGGGCTTGTGGTTAAGGAGTTCTTTGGTTGCAAAAGAATTTTGAAAGAATGGAATTCTACCTTTATTGTCCTCATCCCTAAGGTCCTTGGTATAGATATTTTTGATAAGTTTATAACTATTAGCCTTTGTAACTCAATTTATAAAATTCTTTCCAAGGTGATGGCAAGTCGTATTCTTCATCTACTACCTTTTATTATCTCTCCTCACCAAAATGGTTTTGTTCTACAGTGTCAAGTCCTAGATTCTATTGTAACAATTCATGAGAATAGTCACTCTCAGGAATCCAACAAAAATCCTAGTTTCATCCTTAAGTGAGATTTAATGAATACCTATGATCGGTTCAATTTGGGATTCCTTACTAATGTCCTTAAAGCTTTTGGTTTTGACAATAGATTTTTTACCATTGTTTGGAAATTCATATCTATTATCAAATCCTCTATGATTGTTAATTTTTCTCCCTCTACCTTCTTTGGTTGTTCTTTGGGGATTAGGCAGGGGGACCCCATCCCCCCTTTTCTTTTTATCATTATGGTGAAATCTTTGAGCAGATTTTGGCAGGATTTAATCTCCTTTGGCGCTCTGAGGGGTCTTCTGTTGGAATCAATGAACATTGAGAGGGAGGTGAATTAGTGTTATGCAATTCAAAAATTTATTAAACTGATTCTTAAACCACCAGATGCATAAGAATGAAAGTAAAGTGCAAAAACATAAACGAAACAACCACAAAACCATAGCACCAAAATTTTTATGTGGAAACCCAGAAAGGGGAAAACCACAGTGGGATTGAGACCCGCAATATTATTATACATTGATCAAGAGTATGATAATATTATAGAAGGGGATTGCACTTGCATTCAGGCACACTACCTAGAGCTCACTACTCAAATACAAAAGAGGGCTACAACCCTAGAGGACTCACTTTCCTACAAATGAGTTACAAAATCAATAATAATAACTGCACTGATGTATAGCATCTACAAATGCTAAAAAGTAGTTCTGGTTAAGCACAATCTGACTATCTTCCTCTATTCTTCTTATCTGCTTTGTTCTACTGCATAGTCATATATCAGAGCACCAAATCAGCATACTAATGCTTATTCTCTCATCACACATCTATCATACAAAAATGTTCATACAAGTTGATCTTATATATCTGCACTGCCAAAATAGATCTCCAATATATTGGCTTCATAATATTACAAAATATGAAACATGTACCAACAAGTCGACTCAATTCATCCACAAATCCATGTGTGGACCTAAACAAGATGATAACAAGCTTCTCACATGTTGGCACAATTACCTCAAACTCAACATCGACCACCAAAATCATCCCAAAGATTCTGGATCACATGTTACATCACTTAACATCAAAATGACTCTATTCTACCTGAATTAGCGGATATCGGAGCTTCAATCTCACTCATGAATCAACACTGGATACTATAATTACAAAATAAGTTGCATTAAACCTCAAATCATCTACCTCTATTACCGCAACCAAATTTATTCAACCAAAATCAAGATCTGCACAATGTACTCATACACTACTAGATACAGTATTCCACCTTCCAACCTTATGCCTAATGAATAATACAACTTCCGATAAATCAAATCTATGTATACCAGATATGATTTTTGAACTGAGTTTCCATCAATGAAAACTCCTAAACATCTCTCATGCATTAATCTTCACTAGAACAGTGTCTCTTACCACCAATCTCCCCCTTTGGCATTGATGGAAACACTGCGAAAACTGCAAACTTCCAAATCTCAGAAATCTCCAAGATGCAACAAGCTCCCCCTGAGGATATACAACATTTTTCGCTTTTCTCTCTCCCCCTTTGACATCAATGGCAAAGGTGGATATTTGCCAAAATTTATATACAAGGGGTATATACAATGGCTTACAAGAATTTGAAGATATCATCAAAAATTATCTTCAAGGACTTTAGGTGTTGATCCAAACCTTTCTTAAGGTTATCCAAAATATTTATCAGACCATTGAATAAGTAAGCATGCATCTCTGATCCTGTACGGTCTATCAGAACACTTAATAAGAGAATTCATTGCATATTTCTTACTTTTGATCAATGTATCTATCCAGGGAGTGATAAGGCTTCTTAATTCTCTCACTCTGCCTAAAATTATGTCCTTCTCCTAATTTAAGCTCTTTATCTAATCAAGTATACCCATAACTTGAGCTTCAAAATTGCTAGTAGAGACTGATTGAGGTACATAGGATTGAGATATGCTAGCAAACTTCCCTTCACACTATATTATTTTCTTGTCAATGTCAATAGTAAACTTAGGCAAAATTAGACATGACTTATATATTTGACCGCCTTCATCTAATGTGTCTTGTATGCTCTTCATAGCGGTTATCAAACTAACCGAATCTCCTTCAATCATCTTCAACATTTTCCTCAATCTCATAACATTAAACTGAGTCAAAACTTTAGCATCTGCCTCTCTCTATAAAGACACAAATTAGAGTCTACTACATTAAGCATGCTTCTAAGCTTACCAGAGGGAGTATCACATGAATCATGCTTAAAGAATGGCAAAATTATCTCCAATACATTTGTGGCCAAAGTTATCAACTCTTTATCTTTTGTGTGAGACTTGAGTAATTCCTCACTTTCTTTTGCTTGAGCAAGAGTTTCTAGCTTTAGTGCTTGGATAGGACATAGTGAACTCAGATTTGTTGGTCCTTGAGTAAAATCATCTGAGTTGGTGACAATCTATTTTCCCTTGTCTGCTATAGTGTCTCTTGCCACTATCACTGGAACCTGTTCACTTATCTCTTCTCCCTTCTCCTTCTCTACCACTTTTGCATCTGCATCTCCTCTGCAACTTCTTCCTTTTCATCATCTACTCCCTTTCCAACATCAACTTCTCCTTTACCATCTTCAATCTCCTCAGCTACCTTTTCTGAATCAACCTCTATCACTAGAGGATTTTGTTCAGCTTCACTAGAGATTTCAAGATTATGATCATCTGCAACTGTAGTTTGTTCATTTTTTTACTCTGTCAGAATGACTTTCTCAGTTGGTTGATCTTTCTACACATTTGAAACTATTTATTTTACTTCTAGAATGCAGGTATCTTCATTTACATGTGTTTGCATTTGCATGAATATTACATTAATGAAATGTTATATTGTCATTGATGTCAATTAACCTGTAATGATGTTGTAATGATATTGTTATAATGTTGTTTTGCAACCGATAGGAAGAGTTATTAAAGGGAAATGCAACCGGTAGGTGATTTTGTGAAGGAAAACAGTATTACTTATGAAATGGAGAGGTGAATCGGTAACCCTACCTGTAGATAAGACCAAACCCTAACTGATGGAGCTTGGTGAATCGGTTGATGCAGATTATGATCAAATGATGAATGATAAATATTATGACATGTATGTTGTTAGGAATCAGAAGGACAACTGAGAGGGGGGTGAATCAGTTGTCAATGAATTTCAATCCAATTATAACTTAATCCAACTTAATACTTAATACTGGTAAACCAAACTTAATGTCGGTTAACAGATTAGCAGTTAATATCAATACCAGTGAAACTTAATGCTTGAAACAGAAAGAGCAACAACATCCACAACACATAACACGAATATTTTTGACATGGAAACCCTATAAGGGGAAAAACCACAGTGGGAAACCTTACCCACAATCAAATGATACTACTGCAAATAGTATGTGTATACAAATGGGGTCTGCACATGCAGAAAGGCCAACCGCCTAGAGCACACTACTCAAATGGGATTCACAATGACTATAGTAGGATGGTTAAATCCTAGAATAATGTACTGCTCAAAATAGCATCTCCAATGCTGGATTCAGTGCCGGTTAAGCTCTGATAAACACCTTCAAATTATGTCTACTTTATTCTCTCTATGATCTGCTCATATGATCTTCAATATTCGCACATACCATGATCATACCACAATTCCACACTTCCCCACTTTATCTCACAAATGAGATCTTACATTTATACAAAACCTAAGACCAAATGTGTAGGTCGGCTCACTAAGAATATTACAATTAAATCAATTACAAATAAGTCTTGATGCGATACAATGTGTTGACTCAATACAATTACAACAATATCCAATCAAAAAATCATCTCCATAACATGTTATGCTGATCTGAAATAGATAACGCATACCAGTCCATAAACTAGACCAATCTTTTGGTAATAGCAAATATGTCAACCCAATTAGACCAATAACCAAAACACCAAAACCAAGTATCCAAACCATGTATTTGACATAATCAAGTGATCTCCAGATGATAACAAGTCATCATCAGTACTGGTGAACCATATAACCTGTCGATGAGCATATATCGGTGACTGTGCATAAGTCACTGACCTTGTCAGTGAACATAATGTGTCAGTTCAACAGTAAACCAATATAACCATAGTGCCAAATCAACAATGTAGATCTCCAGAACGATAAGTGTGAACATCAATGACAAAGCCAATGCAACACATCCATAATAATAATACCAACAATCTCCCCCTTTGGTATTGATGGCAACACTAGATGGAAAAACATCTAAGTGCCAAAACATAATGCCAAAAACCAAAATCCAACAATCTCCAGAATAGATCAATACCAGAAATCAAAACCAAAATACAAAGAGTATATATGAGAGTATATATCTCTCCTCCAAAGAATATTTTTTTTCCATAGATCTCTCTCCCCCTTTGACATCAAATGCCAAAGCAGTTAAGAATAAATACCAGAACATACAACCAATTACTCCCCCTGAGAAGTAGCTCTCCTCCATCAAAGCCGGAAAAAAGATTTCTCTATTAGTTATGTCGATTTGATGCCAATCTTCAATCATCTAAGTCTCTACCGGTGAGGGTATTACCCCAAGCTGCTCTTTGAGACATTCAAAGGTTTCCTTAGGCAAAGGCTTTGTAAAGATATCTACAATCTTCTCTTTAGTATTCACATAAACCAATCTTACTTCTTTTTCTTCAACATTCTCTTTCAGAAAATTATATTTGATAGAAACATGCTTAGTCTTAGAGTGAAATATTGGATTCTTTGATATATCAATTGTTGTTGAATTATCACAATAAATGATTATCGGTTCTTTGCATTTTACCTTTATGTCCTTCAACATTTGCTTAATCCATAATACCTGAGTACAATTAGTTGTTGCTGCAACATATTTTGATTTTGTTGTTAATAATGATGTACAACTCTGCTTCTTGCTTATCCATGAAATCAATTTGCTACCAAGAAAGAATGCACCACCAGTGGTACCCTTTGTGTCATCTACATCTCCTGTCCAATTTGCATCGGTGTATGCACATAAATCAAAAAATTTGTCTTTAGGATACCATAAACCAAGATTTGTTGTGCCTTGTAGATACCGGAAAATCCTTTTTACTGTTGATTCATGATTTTCTTTAGGATTACTCTGAAATGTTGAAACTATACATACTGCATTCATTATATCAGGTCTGGTTTGTGTCAAATACAGTAAACCTCCAATCATAGATTTGTATCTTATCGGATTAACAGGAGCTGGATCATCCTTCAATGTCAATTTATCAGTTGCAGTCATAGGAGTACTTACCGATTTAGAGTTTTCCATACCAAATTTCTTCAGTAGTTCCTTCAAGTATTTTTTTTGACATATGAATATACCTTTATCAATTTGTGAAATCTACAATCCTAAAAAGAATTTTATCTCCCCAATCATAGACATTTCAAATTCTTCCTGCATCTTGTTAGCAAAGTCCTTACATAATCCATCTTCACCTCCAAAAATGATATCATCAACAAAAACTTCAATAACTAAGATGTCATCATTAGTCACTTTGTAATATAAGTTGTTGTCAGCATTACCTTTAGTGTAACCAAGCTTCAAAAGATATTTGTCCAATCTAGCATACCAAGCTCTAGGAGCTTGCTTCAATACATACAAAGCTTTCCTTAATCTGCAAACCATATCTTTAACATTTGTCAATGAAAATCCATCAGGTTGTTCAATGTAAACTTCCTCTTCAATATCACCATTCAGAAATGCACATTTTGCATCCATCTGATATACTTTATAGTTCTTATGAGCTGCAAATGCAAGAAATAATCTAACTGCCTCAATTCTAGCTATCGGTTCAAAGGTTTCATTATAATAAATTCCCTCTTTCTGTGAATATCCTTTACAAACTAATCTTTCTTTATTCCTGATTACCTTACAATCATCATTAACTTTATTTCTGAATACCCATTTATTTCCAATTACATTTTTTTCTTTAGGTCGAGGAACTAATGTCCATGTATTGTTCTTTTCAATTTGTTCTAATTCATCTTCCATTGCTTTTATGTAATGTTCATCTTGACATGCTTCAATAACATATGCTGGTTCAATTTGAGAAATTAAGCATACCTCTTCATTTTCCAGTCTTCCTCTTGTCATAACACCTTGATACTTATTCCCAATTATCTGATTTTCTAAGTGATTCAGTCTTACATACCTGGGTTTATTCACATGTTGTTGTTCTTCAGTCACTATGGAATTCTCTGATGATGCTGGTGTGATTGGATCCACATTATATACTGGTGTTATCTGTATTGGTTCATTTATGATCATCTCAACTGTCAGTTCAGAATCTATAGACCTTGAAGTTCCTCTAAAGTTTTCATCTATCTTCACATTAGCACTTTCAATGATATTCTACACTTTTAGTAAAACATCTATATGCCTTGCTTTTAGATAAATAACCAAGAAATATTCCTTCATCACTTCTAGGATCAAATTTACCAACATACTCATCTCTTCTAATATAGCATTTGCTTCCAAATATTCTGAAGTATTTAAGAGTTTGACTATTACCAAACCATAGTTCATAAGGGGTCTTACCGGTTTCACCTTTGATGTGAACTCTGTTGAAAGTGTAAACCGTTGTATTCACTTCTTCTCTCCAGTACACATGAGGTAGATTTACTTCCAATATCATGCTTCTAGTTGCTTCCAGAATAGTTTTGTTCTTCCTTTCCACAATTCCATTCTACTGAGGTGCTCGGGGTGCTGATAGTTGTCTTTTGATTCCATTCACTTCACAGGATGTATTAAATTACTTAGATGTAAATTCTCCTCCTTGATCAGATCTCAAACATTTGATTTTCTTACCAGTTTCATTCTCTACCATTGCCTTGTATAACTTGAATTTTCCAAAAGCTTTTGATTTCTCCTTGAGAAAAGTAACCCAACACATTCCAGAATAATCATCAATAATTAGCATAAAGTATCTATCTCCTTGTAGACTTCTTTTTCTTGCCGGACCACACAAGTCAGTATGAATTAAATCAAGAACATTATTGGATTCTCATAAATACTCTTAAAGGTTGTTCTAACTTGCTTTCCCATTTGACATTCCTTACATACCGGATTATGAGGTTTCACAATCTTAGGTAAATCCCTTACTGCCTTAGTTGAACTGATCTTTATAATGCAATCAAAATTTACATGACAGAGTCTCTT
Organism: Cryptomeria japonica; assembly: GCF_030272615.1. Classification (NCBI taxonomy): domain Eukaryota; kingdom Viridiplantae; phylum Streptophyta; class Pinopsida; order Cupressales; family Cupressaceae; genus Cryptomeria; species Cryptomeria japonica. The sequence goes on from NC_081411.1 coordinate 400,880,881, forward strand.
ATGCCATAACCAACTTTCATCGATATGTGCAATCAAACATGTCTTATCATTGTTATTCAAATGAAAGATATTACCTTTAGTCTGATTACCGGTTGCAATCTTCAATCCAGTTCTGTTCATGATTTTGCATTTACCATTCTTGAATTGTAACTAAAATCCCTTTTCAACTAATTGACCAACACTCAAAAGATTATTCTTTAAACCTTCAACATAATAAACATTGTCAGTGTTGTCCTTACCATCCAAAGATATAGTGCCTTTTCCTTTGATTAAACAAGCTTTATCATTGCCAAATCTTACTAGACCTCCATTATATTCCTGAAAAGATAAGAATTTACTTTTATCACCAGTCATATGATGTGAACATCCACAATCAATGATTCATTCATCTTTTTCCTCAATTTTAGCTGCTAGGCCCTGCTCTACCGGTGGGACAATATGTGCCAATTGATCTTCTTTTATTGCAACAAATTCCCATCCATTGTCTGTCGGTTCTTCATCAGAAACATCTATAACTCCTTCATCAACATAATAACATGATTTATCTTTGTTCTTCTTAAATCTGTATCTCTGATATTCAGGGTTAGGCTTATATGTTCTTTTAGCTTCCTCTCTCAATCTTGCATGTCTATCAGGACATCTAGATTCTATAAAACCAACTTTATTGCAATTAAAACATTTAAACAGTACTTTACCTTCATACTTACTTCCAACTAGACCTTTAGGCATTTTCCTTGCAAATAGTGCTTCAAGTTCTTCCAGATCTTCATTTTCGCTCCTGATATCTTCAAGTTCTTTTGCATACAATGCTTTCCAATCAGATTTGTCAGATGATGATGATGATGATGATGACGATGATTCTCTAAAGGCTAAATCTATCTTAATTGTAGCAACAGGACCAAATTCCTCAAGCTCAAATGCTGAAAGTTTTCCAACCAAGGTATCTCTAGATACTAATATATTAGGCATTGTTCTCAACTCATTAATAGCAATTACTTTCATTTTGTATGCCAGTGGCAAAGCTCTTAAAACTTTAGAAATAATTTCATCTTCACTTAAGGATCCTCCACAACATTGTATTCCTAAAACAAATTCATTAACTCTTTCCATAAAAGCAAAAATTCTTTCATCTTCTTCCATTTTAAATTTTCATACCTGACCCGGTAACATTTCAGTTTTGCAATTTTGACAGTGGTATCTCCTTCATTCAATCTCTCCAATTTATCCCAAATATCTTTAGCAGTAGATCGGTTTGATAATCCCATGATTTGCTGATCTGATAATGCGCTCAGAAGTGCTTCTCTTGCTTTGCAATCATTTTCTTGATCTTTACCAAAAGTTGGTGGATTAGGTTGATTCAGAGTAGGACCAACATAGCCATTCTTTGTAACTTCCCATATTTCTCTTCCAATGCAATTTAGATGTGTCTCCATTCTGATCTTTCATATACCATAGTTAGTTCCATGAAGTTTAGGGTTGTCCTTCCTGAAAATGTTTGTTGCCATAAATTCTCCTCAAGTTGTTCAGCTTTTGCAAAAAGAGGACTTGGCTCTGATACCAATTGTTAGGAACCAGAAGGACAACTGAGAGGGGGGGATGAATCAATTGTCAATGAATTTCAATCCAATTACAAATTAATCCAACTTAATACTTAATACCGGTAAACCAAACTTAATGTCGGTTAACAGATTAGTAGTTAATATGAATACTGGTGAAACTTAATGCATGAAACAGAAAGAGAAACAATATCCACAACACATAACATAGATATTTTTGACATGGAAACCCTGTAAGGGGAAAAACCACTATGAGAAACCTTACCCACAATCAGATGATACTACCGCAGATAGTATGTGTATACAAATGGGGTCTGCACATGTAGAAAGGCCAACCGCTTAGAGAACACTGCTCAAATGGGAGTCGCAATGACTACAATAGGATGGTTAAATCCTAGAATAATGTCTTGCTCAAAATAGCATCTCCAATGCTGGATTCAGTACCAGTTAAGCTCTGACAAACACCATCAAACCTTCCTTTAACCTTCAAATGATGTCTTCTTGATTCACTCTATGATCTTCAATATTTGCACATACCATGATCATACCACAATTCCACACTTCCACACTTTATCTCACAAATGAGCTCTTACATTTATACAAAACGTAAGACCAAATGTGTAGGTCGGCTCACTAAGAATATTACAATTAAATCAATTACAAATAAGTCTTGATGCGATACAACATGTCAACTCAATACAATTACAACAATATCCAATCATTAAATCATCTCCATAACGTGTCGTGCTGATCTGGAATAGACAATGCATACCGGCCCATAACCTAGACCAATTTGTCGGTAACAGCAAATATGTCAACCCGATTAGACCAATAACCAAAACACCAAAACCAAGTATCCAAACCATGTATTTGACATAATCCAGTGATCTCCAGATGATAACGAGTCATCATCAATGCCGATGAACCATATAACCTATCGGTGAGCATATACTGGTGACTATGCACAAGTCACTGACCTTGCCAGTGAACATAATGTGTCGATTCAACAGTAAACCAATATAACCATAGTGCCAAATCAACAATGTAGATCTCCAGAAGGATAAGTATTGACATCGATGACAAAACCAATGCAACACATCCATAATAATAATACCAACATATGCATGTTGTATGAGAAATATTTTAAATTATTCAAGGCGCGTAGAGATAACGGTTTTTGTCTTAGGAATGAGCAAGTTCATTGCATGTAATGGAAACTGTGTGATGAGTTACAAAGTTGTATGAAGCGGTGATCAAGGAGCGATCAAGGATATCTTGAATGATGTGTAGTGATTTCTATGTAATTATCTTTATAATCCTACGGTCATACTTGAACCGATTTGTTTGTAATCTCTATGAGATGTTTAGGTTTGTGTTGTGTTACCGACCTATTGATTTATTTATAAGGTCGATGAGTTGTTTTGTTTTAGTGTTGGCAATTTGTAGTTGAGAGTAAGAGAGAGTGGTTGTCGAACCTGATAATGTATCTGTAGTATTTGTAAAGGAAGATAGGAGCATGAAAAGGATCTGAACAAGTAAGTGTAGTGCTATTCAAATAGATCAGCAAACCCCTGTTATTTTCTAGCAATTACAACAGTCAAATCCCCTAATTGAGTAAGCCCTAACAAGCTTAGTGTTATTCAATTCCTCTAATCAGGTGGTCCATTATCTTGGATTCCAAACCCTCTACCGAGGTTATTCCTAATAGGGTTTTGATTCTAATAAGGCATTATAGTCAATCACTTAAATAGGTGGTCCCTAACAAGATCTGTTCTTAATAGGATTTTTTGTAAAGCTTTAACAGGCTAGGCTCCTAGGGTAAACTTTAGAAGAGTTCAGAATACTTGTGGGTATTCATCCCCACCATGGCTTTTCCCATTTGGGTTTCCATGTCAAAAATATTGTGTCAACTGGTGAATGCTTTTGTGGTTATGTTTACTATGGTTGAACTTCTTAACTGCTAAATCCACTTTGATACATTATGACAACCATTAGCAATCTGAAATATGTTTTAACTAGTATCCGTAAAGTATTTGAATGGTTCAGTTAAAAGTTTTTAAGAGTTTCAAGTTGTTTTATTATTAGTCAGTTATAACAGTCAACCGGTTTAACTTGTGAGTATTATTGCATTTGAAGTTCAGTGTTTAAACCAGTCAGTTTAGAGTTTGTCTTGAGAGGTTGATTCTAAGTTTGGTGAAAGTGTATAAAGTTTTCTATCTACTAATTCACCCCCCCCCCACTCAGTAGTTGATCAGATCCTTATTCTTTCATCACACCATTAATTGGTATCAAAGCATTTCAGGTCCTCTAAGGTCTAAGTCTAACAACTTGAGGTAAAGATCTTGTAGAACATGATGAAGAAAGAAGGTCTGAAGTTTAATAAAGAGAACTACAGAATATGGAGTGATAGAGTGAAAATCTATATCAAGAGTCTAGGAAGTCAATACTGGGAACATGTTGTTACTCAATATGTTGCACCTAGTGGGATTATGTCTGATGATCAAAAGAAAGAGAAACGTGAAAACAATCAAGCACTGGAGGATATTATTAGTTCTTTGTCTAATGCAGAGTATGTTGATGTCCATGGTCTAGAGACTTCTTATGAGCTATGGAAGAAACTTGAGGAAATCTACAATGGTGATGAGCATGTGAATATTTCCAAGGAAGAGAGTCTAAGAGGGAAATTCGATGACATGCAGATGGCCGAAGGTGAAAATATCCAACAGTATGGTCAGAGGATAAAGGAGATAGTCAATGAGATCAAGAGTGTTGGTGGTAAAGTGGAGGATGCTAGAGTGATTAGTAAGGTGTTGAGAACCCTACTACCAGTCTCTACTATCTAAGTTGCAACCATTCAAGAGCTAAAGTCTATTGATAAAACTAAGGTAACTCTTGATTCCATCATTGGTAAGCTTACTGCTTTTGAATTAAATGGTTATGATGGTAGTACTCAGAAATCTGAATCTGTATTTAGAGCTTCAGTTTCTAACCCATCTATGAGGAAAAGTAGAGATGTCAGTCACAGTTATGAATCTAGATCCATCAAAGAAGTTGATGATGAAGACAGTCTAGTTGAGCTTGAAGCATTGTTGGCCAAGTGGTTTCCTAGAGGTACCGGTAAGTACAAAGGTAAATTACCTTTGAAATGCTTTGCTTGTAACAAGATTGGACACATTGCAGCTAATTGTCCTAATGGTGACAATGAGCACAAGCGTGAGAAGTTCAAGAAGTACAAAGGAAAAGGCAAAACAAATTGTCTCATTGCAGTTGATGGTGGTATCACTGATGAGGAATCTGAGGGTGATTCTAATGAAGACATTGTCTTTGTTACCATCAAAGAGGAGACATCTCATCAGAAGGCATTAGTTTCTCACATGGATAGTTTTGATGATTGGATCATTGATAGTAGTTGTTCACACCACATGACCGGTGACTAGAAAATTTCTTACCTTGAAGGAATTTAATGGAGGAGTTGTGAGATTTGGTAATGACTCACCCTACATGGTAAAAGGTAAGGGAACTATTTCTCTTAATGGAAAGAGTAGTGAAGATGATGTCTACTGGGTTGAAGGATTAAAGCATAATGTTTTGAGTGTTACACAACTCAATGACAGAGGTTATCCATTGGAGTTTAAGAATGGAATGTGCAAAATCTATGGGAGCAAAGGTGAACTGATTGCAACTGGCAATCAGATTAAAGGTAACCTGTTTCACCTAAATCCTAAAGTCAACAACTGTTTAATTGCTAAAATAGATGATAGTTGGCTTTGTAATAGGATATTTTGTCATATAAATTTTGATAGCATTGTCAAAGTTAGTAAGTCTAAGACAGTGAGAGGTTTGCCTCAGTTGGACAAACCAGTTAATGCTCTATGTAAGGAATGTCAGTTGGGAAAGATGACAAACTCAACTTTTAAGAGCAAATCTTTTTTAGCAGTATATTTGTTAGATCCAGTTCATACAGATCTCTGTGGACCCATAAGGACTAAAAGTATTTTAGGTGACAGATATTTTATGATCTTCACTAATGATTTCTCAAGAATGATGTGGGTCACATTCCTGAAGGATAAGTTAGAATCTTTTGGTAAGTTCAAGGCATTCAGGGCCTTAGCTAAGAAGGAAAGTGGCAAGAAGATAAAGTGTTTGAGGACTGATCAAGGTGGTGAATTCACTTCTGAGGAATTTACTAGATATTGTGAAGAAAATGGTATCAAAAGGCAGCTTTCTGCATCGAGGATACCACAACAGAATGGTATTATAGAGAGGAATAATCGGTCAGTTGTTGAAGCTTCTAGAACGATGTTGATTCAAGGATGTGTAGCAAAACAATTTTGGAGAGAAGTTGTTAGTACAACTATCTACACTGTGAACTGAATACTGGTAAAAAGAGGTAAGGGTAAGACTCCTTATGAATACTAGTATGGTAGATCACCTAATGTCATTTATTTTAAGATATTTGGTAGTAAATGTTTTATTAAGAGAGGTGACTATGTTAGCAAGTTTGAGGCTAAGAGTGATGAAGGTATATTTCTTGGTTACTCCACCAAGAGTAAGGCTTATAAATGTTACAACAATCGAACATAGAGAATCATTGAAAGTGTTTATGTTTGAGTGGATGAGTATCCTAAAGTCTCAAGGGAAACTAGTGTGGAGAAAAAGGAAGAAGATCCTTGTATTTTGTTTTTAGAACCAGATCCAGTGAAACCTAAAACTGGTGAAGAGAATGTTGTTGTACCAGTTCAACCGGAACAGGTAGATTTAGAAGAAGATGATGATAATAATGAAGAATAACCTGAAGATAATGATCATGTTATTTTGAGGTATGTGAGACTCAATCATAATCCTAACCAGATTATTGGAGATAAAGATGCTGGAGTATTAACCAAAAGAAGAATTAGATAGAATTCTTGCATGATCTCCACTATTGAGCCTAGAACTAATAAGGAAGCATTTGGAGATGATCACTGGATCAAAGCTATGGAGGAGGAGGTTTAAAAAATTGAGAAGAACAACACATGGACCTTAGTACCCAGACCGGTGAATAAAAATGTGATAGGTACTAAATGGGTATTCAGGAATAAACTGAATGAAGATGGAGTAGTAGTCCGAAACAAAGCTAGATTGGTATGCAAAGGTTATGCACATGAAGAAGGAGAAGACTATGGTGAGACTTTTGCACCAGTTGCTAGACTAGGTGTCAGGACTTTACTTGCTTTTGCATCACATAAGGGATTCAAAGTATATCAGATGGATGTCAAGTCAACATTTCCAAATGGAATACTGGAAGAAGAAGTATACATTTGATGAATACTAAGAGGGGGGGGTGAATTAGTATACCAAAAAAAATTGTACTTAAACACTTTAACAGTCTAGCAGTAAACCGGTAAATCAGTTTAACAAACAAACCAGTTAACACATATGCAAACCAGATAGCAAATAAGACATTCACCCACAGGAGCAATAACACCATAACACAAGATATTTGACATGGAAACCTAGATGGAAAAAACCACGGTGAGATGAAACTCACAAGTAACTATCTGCAGAATAGGAACCAGACTGGTTAAGGTCAGACCGGTTAAGGTCATACAATGTTCTTTACCAGAATAGATCCTGTTAGGAATCTCAATCTCTGTTAGGAGATAAGTCCAATTAAAGACTACCTTGCTAGAGGATTTTAGATCCATAGATGTGAACCACCTTGTTAGAGGATTTTACAAAGGCTTCTCTGAGCCTACCCGGTTAAGGGTTTCAAACTTGTCAAAGATGTAAGTAATCAACAAGTGAATGATCTAGCAAATGGCACAGGTTGCTTGATTAGATCCACTATGGCTCATAGCTAATGCATTTCAGCATTACTTCAGTCTTCAGTAACTCTCACTCTGTTACAACTCATAGACTTGATCTTCTCAATTAAGATCGTTCTTACAAAAACTCATCAACCACCTTAAACCCTAGAAACAACCTCAACAACCCAAAACCCCAGAAATGATGTCCTTAAAAAGGAATTTGATTTCATGTCGGTCCAATAGGATTACAATACAATTTCCTAGGTTCAATGCATCTGGACACTTTTGGTAACACGACACAATATGCACGGCCAAAGTGTCGGCACCGCTAAACAATCGGTGGATGGTGACTCATCACAAAATGTCGGTTGGT